>NW_013564530.1:0-7500 GCF_000499605.1 Eimeria maxima | reverse complement strand
AAATACTAATAGAAGACAGACAAGAATAGATATAAAAGGGGACAATAAATAATAATAATAATAAATATATAATAATAATGTGCCTATAAACATGAATAAATATATAAATAAATAAATAAATAAATAAATAAATAAATAAATAAATAAATAAATAAATAAATATATAAATAAATTACCTATATGTCTCCTTCTATTAGTATTTCTTTTTATATTTTTTTTATTATAATATCCCTTATTTATTCTTTCTTGTATAAGAGACAATAAGTATATTTTTTTTATTTTGTTTGTATCTAAGGAAGAAGGAGCATAATAAGAAGGATTATTATTATATATTATATTTCTTGCTGCTTGTGCTGCTGCTGCTGCTGCTGCTGCTTCTTCCGGTGTTTTTGCTGTATCTATTGCTGCTTCTGCTATTTCTGCTGCTTCTGCTGCTGCTGCTTCTGCTGCTGCAGCAACAGCAGCAGATAAACGCCACAGCAGCAGCGCACCATCATCAGACACCGTAGCTAAATCCATGGATAAATTAGCAAAACATACGTCAGGAAATGATCCATGATATGCTGCATACATACAACACATAACCCTAAACCCTAAACCCTAAACCCTAAACCCTAAACCCTAAACCCTAAACCCTAAGAAAACACTAAACCCTAAACACAGTGTGTGTGTATATATATACCAATAGGTAAAATATATACAATAAACCTACAGTATAGCAACAGCAGCAAATGCAGCAACAGCAGCAAGTACAGCAACAGCAGCAAGTGCAGCAGCAGCAGCAGCAGCAGCAGCAGCAGCAGGAGACTTGCCTGATAGATCTGCGAATACAGGTAATAGTTGGGGTGTCTCCTTTTTGCGTAATTCTTGAACTTTTGCTGCTGAGGGGACACAGAAGAGGAGAGTATGGCTGCCCTTCTGGCGTCTGTTGCGGTGGTGCTGCTGCTGCTGCTGGTCATGCTGCTGCTGCTGCTGCTGCTGCTGCTGCAGTTGGCTATAATGGTGACGGTTATACTGATGGTGCTGCTGCAGATAAGAACTAGATGTGTGGGGTCCAAGATATTGGGGATCGATCCCACCGATCCCAACAATATCCCTGCTGCTGCTGCTGCTGCTGCTGCTGCTGCTGCTGCTGCCTGTCCCCTCCATGTCTCCATCCGAGTCCGACGAATCCTCATCTAACCCTAATGCTATTAATGGACCCCAAGGAGCACCACAAGGAGCCTACAAAGAAAAAAGGAGACAAAAAAAAAAGGAGACAAAAAAAAAAGGAGACACCTTATAAGGAGAAAAAAAAAAGGAGACAAAAAAAAAGGAGACAAAAAAAAAGGAGACACCTTATAAGGAGACAAAAAAAAGGAGACAAAAAAAAAGGAGACAAAAATAACAAGAACAGCTAAAGAACCGCTGCTGCTGCTACTGCTGCTGCTACTGCTGCTGCTACAGCTGCTGCTGCTGCTGTTGCTGTTGCTGCTGCTTACACTAGTAACATCAACAGCACGAGGGAAGAATTTACTTCCCCATGAATATTGCTGCAGAGGTTGTACATGCAGCAATGCTCCTGGTTTTGCTGCTGCTGCTGCTAAGATTTGCTGCAGCGAGTATAGGCGTATATCGTTGTCGCTGCAGACAACAAGAAGTTCTGCTGCTGCTGCTGCTGCTTCTCCTTCTTCTCTTTCTCTTGCTTCTTCTGCTGCTGCTAAATCTGCTGCTGCTGCTGCTGCTGCTGCTGTTGCTGCTGTTACACCAGATGAATCATATGGATCTTCTAATGTATCTAATGATGCTCTTGCTGCTGCTGATGCTGCTCTTGCTGTTGCTGCTGCTCTTGCTGCTGCTGCTGCACTTGCTGCTGCTGCAGGTGCAACAGCAGCAGATATAAATCTTACTAATGTTACTCTGCTGCCTGTCTCTATACACCCAACAGCCATCCACCATGTAGGCAGCAACCTCCATAGTCTTACGTGTCCTGAGCAGCAACAGCAGCAACAACAGCAGCAGCAACAGCAACATCAATAACTATAATTCAACGAGTACCTTCTGCTGTTGCTCTTGCTGCTGTTGCTGCTGCTGCTGCAGCTGCTGCTGTTATATATATACTATTGCTGCAAGAGGGACATCCCTACGGTGTATCGCCTATCACCAGCAGCACAGCAACAACAACAGCAACAACAACAGCAGCAGCAGCAGCAACAGCACCAGCAGGAGCATTAATAGTCTATTTACCTTCACCGCAGCAGGAAGCAACAAGAGAATCATTGGGGTGTACAGACAGGTCTGTTATATCCCCTTTATGTTTAATTAATGGATATAAAAGTTGACAAGAAGAAACTTCCCATACTTTTATTATACCATCCATACCTGCTGTTAATAATACTTCACCTGCAGCAGCAGCAGCAGCAGCAGCAGCAGCAGCAGCAGCAGCAGCAACAGCAGCAGAAAGAGCAGCAGCAGCAGCAGAAATAACAACAGAAAGGGAGAAGGAATATGAGGAATTGTAATAGGAATAGGAGATAATAATAATAATAAGAAGAACACAATAGCAGCAGCAACAAGAAAAACAGCAACAACAGCAGCAGCAGCAGCAACAGCAGCAATAGCAGCAGCAGCAACAACAGCAAAAGAAACAAGAACAGCAGCAACAGCAGCAAGAGTTGTTATACACGTATAAAAACAACAAAAACAACACCATCAGCACCACAACAGCAGCAGCAACAGTAGCAGCAGCAGCAGCAGCAACAGTAGCAGCAGGAACAGGAACAGCAGCAGCAGCAATAGATTATGTACCTGAGTGCATGAATCTAATAAGATGTACAGGTGTAGGATCAGGAAGTATATGCTGCTGCTGCTGCTGCTGCTGCTGCAGATTATTAATTTCTTCTTGGTGTCCCCATACATTAATTATACGGTGTATACGTGCTGCAGCAGCAAGATATAGAGAAGGAGGTGCAGCAGCAGCAGCAGCAGCAGCACGAGACTCTAATGCATATGTACTACTACAGCCTATATTATATGCAGCAGAGGAAGACAATAAAGGATTCGTTAATATAGATGTATCTACTGCTGCTGCTGCTGCTGCTGATGCTGCTGCTGCTGCTGCTGCTGATGGGGGAGAGTTTGTTAATGATGATGATGATATTGCTGCTGCTGCTGCTGCTGCTGATACTGCTGCTGTTGTTGCTGCTGCTGCTGCTGGGGCTGCACATGTTGTTCCTGTACATATATATGGGCTTACTCCCATGCATGCAGCATCTAGACCCCATCTTTGGGCTCGTGCTGCTGCTGCTGCTGCTGCTGCTGCTGCTGCACCTCCACCGCAGCTGTACGTACACTCCACGTTACGTTTCCTATCACGTATTGCTAGCAGCAAATTACGAGGACAGCCAGCAGCAGCAAATCTGCTGCTGCTGCCAGCAACAGCAGCAGCACATAAACCTACAAAGGATACACCACTCTCATCTGTATCACCATTCAATAAACCCATGCTGCTGCTGCTGCTGCTGCTGCTGCTGCTGCTGCTGTTGCTGCTGCTGTTGCGCATGTTGCTGCGATTTTGACGGTTGCAGCAGCAGCGAATACCCGCTGCAGTGTGCATGCATTTGCTGCTGCTACTGCTGCTGCTGCTGCTGTTCATTGATGCAGCAGCAGCTTTTTCAAGCTGCAGCAGCTGCTGCCTCCGCCGCCGCAGCTGCTGCAGCAAGAAGGAACGAGGAGCACGGGGGAAAGGGAAGCATAGCTGCTGCAGTTGCTGCAGTTGCTGCAGCGGAGGACATGAACCTTTCTGCAGCAACGACAGCAGCTGCAGCAGGAAATGCCGCAGCGGGGCCCATTCTTCCTGCCATACATATCCCCTTCCCCTGCTGCTGTTGCTGCTGCTGCTGCTGCTGCTGCTGTAGGGTAAGACAAGAGCATCAGGGGGATATAGATATGCAGATGCCTCTATACCTAAGGGAGACCCCCATACATTAGGGGGGGCCCTTCCTTCTTGTACTAGCTGACGGTGTATATCTGTTGCTGCATGCAACAATCTACCCAGGTGCTGCTGCTGTTGCTGCTGCTGCTGTTGCTGTTGCTGCTGTTGCTGCTGCTGCTGCTGCTGTTCTTGATGCTGCAAACGATGGGCTTCTTCATATAGGAAAGAAGCAAGTTGAAACATAAGCGCAGATCGCGGTGTCACATGTTGCTGCTGCTGCTGCTGCTGCTGCTGTTGCTGCTGCTGCTGCTGCTGGTAGTGGGCATGATACATATCTGCAGCATCATCTGCTGCAGGAGGGAATTGCGGCAGCATCTTGATGTATTAACTGCAGCAGCAGCAGCAGCAGCAGCAAAGACGGATGTCTTGTAATTTCCTGCGGGCTAAATACTCAGTTGCTGCTGCTGCTGCTGCTGCTGCTGCTGCTGCGCAGATATAAATAAAAGAACTGCAGCTGCTGCTAGCTGCTGCCTACTCATCCGCCTGCTGCTGTTGTTGATGCTTGTGCTTTTGTTGCTGCTGCTTATGTAGCTGTTGCAGCGGCTGCTGATGCAGCAGCAGCTGCTGCTTGTACCGCCTGTTGCGGCTGTTGCTGCTGCTACACCGCGTGCTGCTGCTGCTACTAGTACTACTACTACTACTGCTGCTGCTGCTGCGGCTGCTCGTAGTCGTTCTGCTGTTGCAGGAGCAGCAGCAGCAGCAACCATTCTACTCCTTGAGGGGCCCCTCAAGACGGATAAGACTGCAAGGGTTTGCCTGTCTGTGTGTTAACAAGAAGGAGGGTAAGGAACAGCAGGCAAAAGAAGGGCATGCAGTCGAGGGTTTATTAGGGTTTATTAGGGTTTGGTAGGGTTTATTAGGGTTTATTAGGGTTTACTAGGGTTTAGGGTTTAGGGTTTTGCTGCATCCCCACCCCCCCCACCCAACAGCCACCCCTGCAACAGTGTCGTGCTGCTGTGTAAGGAGGAAGCAGAGATAAAAATCAAGGAGAGCAGCAGGAGCAGCGGGAAGGGTTGTAAGATCCTTACAAAACCCTAAACCCTAAACCCTAAACCCTAATTTGGTCGGGTCATAGAGAAGGGTCGTGAGAGGCAGACTGCAGCGCCTGGACCCTCATAAATGGCCAATTCTTAGGGTTTAAAAGGCAGCAAACAATAAAATAAATATATTCAAACAAAATAACAACTTAATTGCCGTAAAAACCCCAAAAATACACCCCATTTAAGCACGGGGGCCCCCCTAGTGGGTACTGTTGCTGCTCCAGCCCGCAGCAGCGAAGGGGCCCCAACCGCTAAACCCTCACAAAGCAGCAGCAAGAATTACCCCTTAATTATTAATTTATATCCTTTTATATTTACTAATTTAATTAATAATTCTTTTTTATTTATTTTATTCTTTTTATTCCCTTTTTATAGCAACAAAAAGCAACAAGAAGATGAACAGATACACGGGCATGCATGCCACCGGGTGTTGCCCTGTCTGCACAGCGAGCGTAAACCCTAAACCCTAAACCCTAAACCCTACACCCTAAACCCTAAACACTACACCCTAAACACCTAAACCCTAAAATACTATACCATAAACCCTACAGCCTCCATGGATACCCTCGCAACGCACTCACAACCCTAAACCCTAAACCCTAAACCCTCACGGGTGTTACAACAAGAGGCCCTATAACCTCCAAGCCCCAAACACTAAACCCTAAACCCTAAACCCTAAACCATCAACTGTTAGATGCATGCATACAGCATATTTATATATATTAAATATATAAATATATAAAAGAAGAGACCTAGTAGGGTCTAATAACAAGCAAGAGAGGAAAAAAAAGGAAGAAAGAGATTAGCACGAGCAGCAAGAGAGTGCCTACAACAATGCAGCCTGTCGGCTGCAGCACGAAGAGCAGCAGCAGCTGCTGCTGCTGCAGTAGGAGCAGCAGCAGCAGTTGCAGGAGCCCATGCATGCACGCATTGCTACATTAGATATATACATAGTTATAGGTTTATTAATATTATATAAAAGAAAACAACTATATACATTAGACAGCAGCAGCAGCAGCAGCAACAGCAGCAGCAGCAGCAGATGCAACGCAGCAACAGCAGCAAACAAAACAGCAACAACAGCAGCACCAACAGCAACAAACAGAAGGGCTAGAAAGCCCCAAGACAAAGGAACTATAATAATTTAATTAAAGGAATGCATGCATGCAGTCATGCATGCATGCACGCATGCATAGATAACATGCATGCAGATAAAGGGTATATAAAAAGGAAAAAAAAGAATAAATAAAATAAAATAAAATAAAAAAGAAATAAAAGAAGAAAAAAAAGGAAAGGAGACAACAAAGAAGAAAGAAGAAGAAAAGAGACAAGAAAAAGAAATAAATAAAAAAGGCATAAAGGAGACAAAAGAAAAAAGAGACAAAAAGAGACAAAAAAAAACAAAAAAAAAGACAAAAAGGAGACAAAAAGGAGACAAAAAGACATAAAAAGAAACAAAAAAAATAAAAAGAAAAAAGGAGACAAAAAAAGAAAAGGAGACAAAAAAGGAGACAAAAAGGAGACAGAGGGAGACGAATAGATAGCAGCAACGCAAGTTTTGCTGCTGCTGCTGTCAATGTGCTGCGCTGCTTAGTGCACTAAAAATATAATTTAGTCATACAGCAGCAGCAGCAGCAGCAGCAGAAGCAGCAGAAGAAGAAGCAAAGGCAGAAGCAGCAGCAGAAACGGTGTCAGCAACAGCAGTAGCAGCACGGATATCAGCAGCAGCAGCAGCAGCAGCAGCAGCAGCAGCAGCCTGCCATTGTTGCTTAGTTGAGGCTCTTCTTTAGGCTTCTAGCGTTGTATTAGCAGCAGCAGCAGCAGCAGCTGCTGCTGCTGCTGCTTCTTGGTGTACATCCAAAAGGGGCAGCCGTTTCTGCTGCAACTGCTGCAACTGCTGCTGCTGCTGCTGCTGCTGCTGCTGCTGCTGCTGCTGAGCAATCGTATATATATGCTGCAGCCTAGAATTTAATTTGTTTTGTTAAGTTGGCAATAAATATCTACAATTAAAAAATTTAATAAAAAAATTTATTTTTTATAGTTAAGTGCAGCAGCAGCAGCAGCAGCAGCAACTGCAGCAACCGCAGCAGCAGCAGCAGATAGAAGATAAATTGTTACCTTCTTATATTACCTTATTACTTAATTAATTATATTTTTATTCATTTCGTTTATTTATTTATTTCTACCTCTTGAGATTAGTTGCAGCAGCACGGGATCTGCATGCAGCAGCAGCTGCAGCAGCAGCAGCAGCTGCTGCTGCTGCTGCAGCTGCTGCTGCTGCTCAAGTATTTCGCCGTTACTACGTATCTAACACCTGACTAAATACACAACAGGCTGCGCCTGTTGTGTATTTCCTAGACAAAATCCCTATATAATTAATAAATAAATAATTAATTAACCTAAACTTATAATAATAATAATAATTAATAAAAAAAAAGAAGGAAAAAAAAGAATAAAAAGACTCCTCCCTCCCCCTCCCTCCCTCCC
>NW_013564529.1:0-5000 GCF_000499605.1 Eimeria maxima | reverse complement strand
TCATCTGAATCGTCATCACGAGACGGAGCAGCAGCAGGAGGAGCAGCAGGAGCAGCAGCAGGAGGAGGAGCAGCAGCAGCAGCAGAAGGTATAAAACCTGTAGGTGTATCTGCAGCAGCAGTAAAAAAGTTGCTGCATGCATTATTATCTGAGGAATCTTTATCTACAGATCCTTTTCTTGCTGCTGCTATACACCCGGGGGATTGGCTGCTGCCCCTGCATGTGCTGCTCGTACACCCCGCTGTCTTGTGCTGCGGCTGCACAAGAGACAATTTGCTGCAGGCTGTTGCTGCTATGCCTGATGTTACTCTTGTCCAGAGGCATAGACAGCAGCAGCAGCAGCAGCAGCAGCAGCAGCAGCAACAGCAGCAGCTACAGCAAGGGGAGGAAGAAGAAGGAGATTCTAGAGAGGCAGCAGCAACAAACGAAAATGGCACACAACAGCAGCAGCAGCAGCAGCAACAGCAGCAGCAGCAACAGCAGCAGCAGCAGCAGCAGCAGCAGGATGATGATGCTAGTGAAGGTAGTACAACAACAAACCCTAATAATAGCACAGGATCAGGAGCAGCAGCAGCAGCAGCAGCAGCATTAAGGGAGGGGGCCCCTGGGGGCCCCCATACCCATAGAGACACAGCAAATGGGGACATAAGTCCCTTTACGGAGACAACATCAGCAACACCAAGTAGTAGTAGTAGTAGCAGCAGCAGCAGCAGCAGCAGCAGAGGCAGCAGCAATAATAATAACAGTAATACAACAAGTACAACAAGTAGCAGTAGTACAAGTAATAGTAATACCAATACAATCAGCAACAGCAGCAGCAGCAACAGCAGCAGCAGCAACAGCAACAGCAGCAACAGCAGCAGCAGCAGCAGCAGCAGCTATATAGAGGAGTATATATCTCTTGCTCGTCTTATGGAGAAAGGAAGGAACACTCTTGTTCTTCGTGATTTACCACCACAAACAACAAAAGAAGATTTACTTGCTATTCTTCGTAAGGCTCCTCTGCTGCAGCAACTGCAGCAGCAGCACAAACAGCAACAGCAGCAGCAACAGCAGCAGCAACAGCAGCAGCAGCAGCAGCAAGGGGAGGAGAAATCGTCTCAGGTTGGTGATGAAAATAGTTCAAACGAAGACACCAATCAGCAGCAGCAGCAGCAGCAGCAGCAGCAGCAGAAAGACAGCAGCAACAGTAACAGAACCAATCAGGATCAGCAACAAGAGCAGCAACAGGATCAGCAGGATCAGCAGCAGCAGCAGCAGCAGCAGCAAGAGGAAGAAGAGGAGAATTGGTGTAGTATACGTAAGGATGTAAATGATACATGGTTTGTTTCTCTTAAGGGATCAACAAATACACAAGAAATTGCCTTATGGCTTAGATCACAACAATTCAATGTAAGCAGCAGCAGCAGCAGCAGCAGCAGCAGCAGCAGCAGCAGCAGGTGGTGGTGCTCCTGCTGCTGCTGTTGTTGTTGGTGGTCTAGGAATGCTTAGGGGTTGACGGGTGACGCGGGACAGCTATCTTGCTTAGTAGTGGAGGGGAGATGCATGCATGCATGCATTGGTAGATTCTGGGGCTTTGTTGCTGTGTTGTGTTATCTTTTATGCTGCTTGTTGCTTTATTTGCTGCTGCTACTGTTGCTGCTGCTGCTGCTGCTGCTGCTGCTGCTGTGTTTAGGGGAAACCGTTGCAGGTTGGTATAAAGGCATCACATGCATTACACCGCGTTGTATCAGCGCAGGCAACAGCAGCAGCAGCAGCAGCAACAGCAGCAGCAGCAGCAGCAGCATCAGCAGCAGCTCCACAGTTCTTCCCTGCACCTCCCATGACTCCCTTAGCCTTAGCTCCTCCCCCGTCACCTTATGGGGTACTGCCTGCTGCTGCAGCAGCAGCAGCAGCAGCAGCAGCAGGAGACATGGGTGTCGTGCTTCCTGCTGCACGGCAGCAGCGCCGCAGCGCAGCAAGACCGCAGCGCGGCAGCAACAGAGGAAGGAGAGGAGGAGGAGGGCTTGCTGCTAGCTATGCACGTGTGGGGCCCCACACGTCCCCACAAGTATACAGCAGCAGACTGCAGCAACTGCAGCAACTGCAGCAACTGCAGCAAATGCCTCCTTATCCTGTAGAGGCAGCAGACATGCAGCCATTTATGTGGCCGCCGCATGCATCCTTGCAGCGGCATCATCTACTGCAGCAGCAGCACGTGCTGCAGCAGCAACTGCAGCAGCAGCAGATGATGGGTGGATGCTGGATACCTGCACCGCAGCAAAGTCCTCCTGCTGCTGGCAGCAACATGCACAGGGGAAGGGCTAGGGATGGAGCAGCAGCAGGAGGAGCAGCAGGAGCAGCAGCAACAACCCCAGCAGCTGACACAGAGGATTCCCGTAGAGGTCAGCAGCAACAACAGCAGCAGCAGCAACAGCAGCAGCAGCAACCGCAGCAACAGCAACAGCAACAGCAGCAGCAGCAGCAGCAGCAGCAGCAGCAAATGATGCCGCCACCGCAGCAGCTATTCTATGCTGCTCCTGGCTTCTTCTCTCCCCACATGTTTATGCCTCTGCCTTACATGGCAGCAAGGCCAATGCATCCATTTATGCATCAGCAGCAGCAGCAGCAGCAGCAGCAGCAGGCACAGGGCTTCCCCTCCCCACAGCAGCAGCAGCAGCAGCAGCAGCAACCAGGTTTTAGAGGTAGAGGAGGGTATGGAGGTAGAGGCCGCAACAGCAGCAGATGGTGGGGCACAGGCAGAAATGCTGCTCCCTTAGGGGCACCCAGGAATGGTCAAACAGGAGGTAAGCAGCAGCAGCAGCAGCAGCAGCAGCAGTAAGAAGAGGAGTAGCAGCAGCAGCAGCAGCAGCAGCAGCAGGAAACTGTTGTGTGTATTTGTGTGCAGCTGTTGGCCGCGGCGGCAAGAGAAGAGGCGCAGGGGGCCATTGGAGCGCAAGAGGGGGTCCTGCTGCTGTAGATGAGCAGCAGCAGCAGGAGCAGCAGCAACAGCAGCAGCAGCAGCACGAGCTGCAGCATGCCCCCCAAGGAGAATCAAGTAGGGCTACAGCAGGTGCTGACTCCTGCTGCAGCGGCGGCGAACCGTCAGCAGCAGGATCGGGGAGGAGGAATGCAGCAGGAGCAGCAGCAGCAGCAGCAGGTGGAGCAGGAAGCAACGGCGGACGTAGCAGACAGCAGCAGCAGCAGCAGCAACCGCCGCTAGAAGCAGCAGACTTCCCTCCTCTTGGGGCTGCAGCAGCAATGTCGAAGGCTCCTAGAGTGCATGCACAGAGGAAGGGTAAGGGTTTAGGGTTTAGGGTTTAGGATTTGCTGTTGTTGCTGTTGCTTCTGCTGCTGCTGCACATTCTGCTGTTGGTGCTGCTGCTGCTGCATTGTGTTGCTGCTGCTGTGTTGTCTTCTTTGCTGCAGTGCAAAACGCCTCACGTGCTGCAGAGACAGCGGAGGCAAAGGAGACGAGCCAACCAACAGTAAGCCAAGGAATTAGGGTTTAGGGTTTAGGGTTTAGGGTTTGTATCAATATATTTAGGGTTTATGCCGTTTAAGGGTTTAGGGTTTAGGGTTTAGGGTTTAGGGTTTTGTTGTGTTGCAGGGGAAGAGCTCATCGACTTAAACGCCACCGATTGAAGGCCTCTGCCCTCCTAGTGAGGCATTCATCTGCCAGTGCTGCTGCTGCAGCTGCAGCAGCAGCAACAGCAGCAGCAGCAGCTGCAGCAGCAGCAGCAGCTGAATAGCCAGCAAGAGAGGTGCAGCAGGAGTAACGCGAAGCTCCATTTCCGAGGGGAAGCAAATAGCGGGAGGTTGGAGCCTCCCGCTTCCTCACCGGATGCTGCTGCAGCAGCAGCAGCAACAGCAACAGCAGCAGCAGCAGCAGCAGCAGGTGCTGCTGCTCATACAGGAGGCCTTCGCAAACAGCCGCCTCAGCAGCAGTGTCTGCTGATGATCGCCGCAGCTGTTTTGGGTACTATCGGAGGTCTATTTGCTGCTGCAGCAGCAGCAGCAACAGCAGCAACTGCAGCAGCAGCAGCAACAGCAGCAGCAGCAGCATGTTTAGGATTCTAGGGATTGGATAATAATAGAGTAGAAGAAGATGATTAAATAAAGGAGACAGTTGAGGTGTCTCCTGTCTCCATTTTGTTGTTAATAGAGACAGCAGCATAATTATTTATACGTGCATGCATGCATGCATGCGTGCATGCATGCATTTGGGGCTGCATGTATCCATGTATCCCTGCATGCACCCATGCATTTGGGGCTGCTTCCGATTGTTGCTGCTGCTGCTTCTACCCCCATATTCTACGGTGTACAGACACCTACCTCCCTGTACACCACAGCAGCGGCTGCATGCAGCAGCAGATGCATGCAAAGTGCAGCTAGCTGCACATGCAAAATGCAGCTAGCTGCTACTGCTGCTGCTGCTGCTGCTGCTGCTGTCCTGCGGATGTGGTGGTGTCTTGTATGAATGGGGTGTAGCAGAGTTGCATGAATATAATAAATAAATAAATAAATAATAAATATATTTAATTAATTTAATTATTTATTTAATTAAATAAATTAAATAAATTAAATAATTATATATTATACTGCAACAAGAAAAAGAAAAAAAAAAAGGCAATAAAAACAACAGCAGCAAAAGACACCAGCGGCTTGAGGTGTACGTACACCTCAACTCACTGCAGCAGCACACAGACATTGGGGCTGTATGCATGCATACATGCATGCATGCGCGCATGCATGCAGCAAGGATGCAAGAAAGGGGTGTATGCGTGTATGCAGTGTACATGTATATACACCCTATGGCCATGCCTGTGGGGCTGCATGCATGCATGTATTTATGCATGCATGCATGCATAAATACATTTTAAACTTGGCTGTTCGCCCTGCAGCAACAGCAACAGCAGCAGCAGCAGCAGCAGCAATTGTCTGTGTATAATATGCCGTTATGTGTCTCCTTTTACAAATAGTTGATTGTACACCTCAATATATATATATATATATATATA
>NW_013564528.1:0-7260 GCF_000499605.1 Eimeria maxima | reverse complement strand
AGCTGCAGAACACAGGAAGGTACATGTGGTGAAGCCATAATGCTGAGGAATGCCAGCTCTGCTGTAAACTACACGAGTTGTCTGCCAGGTGTGCCTGGCTGCTTTGGCGGTTCCGCGGCTAGATGATATGAGGACCCAATAGAGGTTCGACAGTAGTTATACGTGGCGCCGTTCAGAGACGGAGCTTTGCGCGGGAATGCTCACACTGTGTCTGTATGTGGGTGTAGCTCCAGGAAAAGCCACGATGGTGTATTCTCGGCGTATATGCTTGTCGGATGTGTCAATACAGGCAGTAGGCAATGCGTATTGTATAGAAGGCCCCAGTGTGGTTATAGAAGCTAATACTGTCCCGATGGCTTGTGGTAACATGGCTTGAATTTCCCACCTCGCGTGCCTTCAGGGATTCCGTGAACCTTAGAATGAAAAATATGCCGTTGGTGCGTGGGTGTGGTTGGCCTCGTTGAGAGATTTTAAACCCTATTCCGGCGGAGGTGCTGTTTCACTGAATTATTTTGCCACGTAGGAATGTTAACCACTTGTTTACCACAAGGGCGACATTTGCACGTGGCTATATCGGGCCCAGCTAGTGCGTTCCGTTCCCCAGCTACCCCACCAACCGGAATGTGTTCTAAAGGGCAGCCCTACGACAACATCCCCCTCTACCACTGAACCTGTGGGGTGTGCCTAACGTAAGCAGAGTATCGTTTTCCCAGTACATGAGAGTAGATGGCGTGTACAATGAACATGCTGCCCTGTTGCTCGCAATATAGTTCGAGGAGTTTGTTCGAGTCGGCTGTGTGTATGCTGCTAAGCTAGCAACGCAGCAGAGTCCATGTCCGGTGCTCGCAAAGCTTTCTATTTTCAGTTCACGACAGGTGAAAACCTGACCTTCCCTGTGCTTCTCGTCCTTTTGCTTCCAGCAAGTACGATCCTTCTGAATGCGCCTTTGTGAAGCAATGGGACATTTGTTCGCAGAGCACGGATGTGGGTGTAAGGGCACCGTGCACAACGCAGTTGCGCTCTCCCGATATACTGATGCGCGATATACGTTAATATTTGGCATGCTTGTTCTCCAAGTCTGATTTGTGGTGGGTGTGTTGTTGAGGCGAGGCTTGGATCGTTCTGGGAAGGATAGGTGCGTGGCTGACGAGCGACAAGGTCTTGGTGCAGTGCCAGATGCTGCGGATGGTAGTCTGTGCGTCACTCTTTACAGCTTTCACAAAAATGCACTGAGGGAAATGCTGTTTTGCTGTTGGCAGTCATCTTGCACTCCACTATGTTGGCAGGAGAGTCTCGAACTTTCCAATGGACTGAAAAGGCCCTCACTTACCTTGCTGTTGCTGTCGGGGTTTTCCGCCCTGTGTGCATCCAGCAAGGATAGCAGGCCTACATCATATTTCTGCACCAACCGTAACCTTTCCCTACCACTGTTTGATAGCCGGAAAAAGCTGTGCAGCTTTTGCCGGCTCTCAGACAGTGGTAGGTAGTTAGTTATCTAGTGCAATAGACAAATAACGTTTGCCGCTTCATCCGGATGGGTATGTTTATACACGGCTCTGTGGGGCCCAGACGGTGAGTTCCATTGCCCTACTGCCCGAACACTCGGTACGAAGGGCGCTTCTAAAGCCGTTGTGAGCTCGTTCGTGTGCGATGGAGACGGCAATGCAGACAAACGTCCTGTCTGGAGACGCTGTACGCCCATTGAAGTAAGCAAGCATGTGATTAAGCTGTTTGGCGGCACTGGCTGATGTATGCGTAAGGCCAGTAACTGTCGACTACGTGACAGACAGTGAGATTAACTTTGGGCGCGTGTGTGCAAATATGACATTTTGCCTTGGGTTCCCTTTGGAGGATGCTTGTCCAATCAGATTCGACAATATGCCCATCTACGTGTGAGCCCATAGGCGTTCCTGCAAAATCCAAACGCAAGAAGGGAAAACTGCAAACACCTTAAAGCCGGGAAAAGACGACGCCACTGCAAAGGATCCGAACAATCTTGTCACTCCGCCGTATAGTGTCCACCACCATGCGGTTAATGATGAACGGGTTCCACCAGATGTTCAGCCATAATCGTGAAGAAACGGGCATCCGCAACAGCGCATTGCACTGGGTTGTTCACCAAGTGTCCGTTCGTTCGCGCGGGGCAGGCGAGAGCCGGCCCGTCTCGTTTGTGCTTCATTATGTACCAGCAGCATGTACGGAATAGCAACACATAGCCTTTGTACTGTGGTATCCATTTTGTTCTTATGGGGATTGGATATGCGCGCAACTGCACCGGGGTGGGCAAGGAAGTCGAGCTCTCCACGTTTGATTGTCAATATGTAGTGTGTATTTGGCCAAACGTGCTGTTGTTGAATTGGTATATTGGCCGCTGCTTGTTTTCAAGCGTTTAGTGACGGGCATTCGTATGGGATACAAACAATGTGGAAGAATGGATCGCATGATAGCCTGTCCTGCGCATTTCACGAATCTCACAGCCCTGTCATTCAGCGCATTCGGCAACGTGCCTAGCATATCCGAGGAAGCTGCAAGAGGATTTTCCCGTAACGATGACATCAGTTCTGTTGGATAAATTTGCCTAAATCTGCTTTTACAAGCAAACAGAGCTAAACTTGCATGAAGACCTGTTCGCTCGGGTTCGCTCAGCAGCGTCGAATTGGAGAGGACAGCTCAATATGAGCGGTCAAGCTAATAGGGGCGTTTCTGGCCTTAGCTCGCTTGGCTTCAAACGGCAAAATGGCAAATGGGTCGAAGGGGCGGAGCTCATATGCCTGCATCAATGCAAAAGCGCCGAATCGTCTGAATTATCAGGCACGCCATGCTTACAATTCCGCGGTTAGCGGTTTGACAAATCCGTCACAAATTGAACTATCACAGGCACTGCAGTGGATTGCTTTACAGACGCTGGACGCCAAAAATCGTGCATTTTGTTGGCGCAACATAGGCGACGACCTACAGGGTGGACAGCTTGTTAGTGGATCTTGGTTTTTTCGCATACAGGCAGTACGGGCTGGCCATATGCACCTAAATAGGCGAATGATGCATTGTCTTCTGACATACCTGTTATGTGTGTAATAGAAACTAAGTGCACACATCGGTTGCTCCCTCCATCCTTTATAGTCTACTTACATACACATGCTTCAACGCTCAAGGAAGCTCTCCCTTGGTATGTATGCTAAGGCCTACTTGTTTGTAGCTGCCGAGGGGATAGGGGGAGGCAGCTCTTTGTGGATGACTAAAGAACGGCTTCCCAGTGTTGGCCCGAATGTGCACACGGTAGCCGCTCCTGTAGGGTCGAAAGCTGTCAGACACATGCTCGTGTTAGAGGAGTGGGCATTGCTTTGGGAGGGAAGGCTGCGAGCGTTTATTCATGTCGCCGGTCCCAACACAGAAGACGGATCACTGCAATTATTAAACAGGGCATTCGGAGCTCTCCTGAGAATATACGTCTTCGGGTCATTCCATAGATAAGTAGTTCAGGAGACCCTACGAAATGCGAAGTCCTGGAGCCGTGAATGTGATACATGAATGTGAAAAAGACACACCCGCCGGGAATGTTGTGCCAATTTGCCTTCCTCTACATTGCCTTTTAGGATGGTTCCAATGTGCACACTGAATGATCACGCAAGCGGACGTTCCACGTTCCGGCGGGCTGGTCTGTTGTTTGTACATTTAGGGAATACGGAAACGTTAGGGACACATGTACTCACTGACGGTAGCTTCTTCGCTGCACTATTTGAGCGTCTCAACAAGCTTTCTGACGAAAATATCTTTTGTCAATTACGTGCCATTGGGTGCGTTTCTACTTGGTTACGTGGGGAGAAAATTTAGAGTACCGTCGATCCGCTTTCCATCCACGTGGACACAAGGCCCAACAGTGCACGGGGATGCTGCGTCTACCTTGTTCGTGTGTGGCTATGGTCTGCTCAGCTCTACGTCACGTAGTGACGTCATCTAGTCTCGCGACAGCGTCGCTTGTGTACTCGGGAGAAAAGCGCAAGCAGGCATGCTAGACCCATTGACTCCAGTCGTTGGCGCATTTCTTCAAGATCTTCGATTGACCCCGTACGACACGGTCCTATTTCTAAGTCATATGCATCAGCATGAGACAATACGCATCACATTTTGCGGGTTTTGTCGGTCATTGACTACGGCTTCGCTTGCAACGAGCTATTCCAAAATACGCAACAAGCACGTGATTGCGTTCCCTTGTAAAGCGGTTGATGCATCCATCTATATATCATCTAAATATGTTTCCCTGTATGGCTGTTGAATCGTGCACCAAGCTCCTTGAACTTTCTCTAGAAGACGCGTCGCCCGGAAGGTGCTGCATGATTGTGCAACTCAGAAAGGAGCCGAGAAATGCTGTTTCGGTTTGGGCAAGTAAGATGATCCCAGTCTGCACTTTTATCGACAGGAACATCTCCTCACGTTTCATGTTTCCGTGGTTGGAATTGTCTGGCGGTCGTACATTTCAGCTAGTGAGGCAGCCCTTCAACTAACGGTACCTTGTTTGCTGGACTTGCCGACAAAATGTAAGCACTTTCTCTGTGGAGATGCTAGTCCGGCTGTCAACGTGTTGGCACCGGCAAGCGTTCACTATCACTGCCATTGTGTCGCATTGACCATGCTCCTAGTTGGGTGTGCGAGGAGCCGATTGCGTGCTGCCTTCACGTGCTGACAGATCACTCAGTATGAAGTTAGGAGTGTGTGCCAACGTATACTGCATGAAGGTTACTGTGCATTGCAGATGGTACGGCACGGTGTGACGATATTTAGGCCAGCGGAGACGTAGGTAGCAGTGACCGTATCTCTCAGGTATAAGAATAGGTTGCTGCGGGATAAGGTCTGAGGACCCTGTGAGCCCGTTGATTGTCAACGTGGTGGAGAGTTGAAGTTGCTACAGGCGCGTTCGCAACGATGTAGCGTGCTATCTTGTGCGTTCTCAGGGGACAACTTCGTCTGAATCTATGGTGAGCAGATTCGTGGCGCAGCTACTCTTTGGTCCTGGGACACAAACGGATTGCGCCTGTTGGTGCTTGGCATTGCCAAGCCTAGTTTGATACGGCCAACCGAATTCCTGTTTGAGTGCCATAGGCTAGTGTAGGGAAAGGGAGAGCCTCCAGAGTGGGATCGGGTAGTCTTTTTCTTCTAGGCGTTCTGCGTACAGCCAGTACGAAGCGGCCAAATGCTGGTTTTTATCATCGTGAAGCATTATCCTTGCATGAGCAGGATGTTTGCTTTTCGACAACCAATTTCGTGCATGGCTCCAATGCTCGACCACGTGACAGACAGTGAGACTGGTTATGGGATCCTCTTCACAACTGTTAACTCCTTCATTCAGGCACCATTCTGGAAAAAGTGCTTGAAGCGCTTTTCTGTAGATTCGTCATCATTTGGGGCTAAACTCGATACTGCCGAGCCAGAGTGACTGCTAACACTCACAATCCGTGAACCGGTCGTTATGGACAACCGGGGATCAGTTAGGTGTCTGCCTTCAGCTGTGGTAGACTGCAAGGTAATAATACGTAACCTTCGATGCCTGGGTGGATGCTGGGAAGTGGCAGAACCGCTGCAAACTAGCCGAGTTCTCACCTCGATTCGCCTAGCCGTTTCCGGGGCTACGGGTTCAAACGGTGTACGAATATACCACAGAGTCTGCTACCGCCTTTCCTACTGTGCGCTGTAAACAGTGCAGTTGCGCTATAATATCAGGTTGCTAATACTGTCAGGGGATCGGGTAGTCTTTGCCGAGCGTTCTGCATAAAGCTAGTACGTCAGGACGTTGCGAAAACTGCTTAACGCTTCACTGACCCAAAATTGGCATCCAATAGATCATGTCGCACACCAGCTCGATCCGTTTGCGCGGAACACAGACAGTATGTATCGGGCTGATACAATATTGATATTGCAGAACGGGGTCCCCAAAGCCTATTGACCAGGAAATCTGCAGTGATGTCCTGCATTGGTTGGAGTTGCTGCCGAATTACTTCCCTTATGTACGACGTGGCTGTCGATCTTGCAAAAGGTTTAAAAGCATCTACTGTTTAAGGCCACTGTTGTAGTGGGGTACACAGCATGCGCGTTTCAATTTATGCGTAGGAAGTCAATCTCCAGAAAACGTGAGACATAGGCCTAAAACACTGGATGATTGTAAGCGAAGCTTAGTTTGCTACGTGTTGTCAGTTGATGCTGTACTCCGAGGTACAGCATCAACTGACAACACGTAGCAAACTAAGCTTCGCTTACAATCGGTTGTCCAAAGTTGGAGTTCGTTTCTTCTGGGAAGTGATGGAGCCATGCGTGTGAGATGAAGCCTGGACGCAGTCTGAGAGTACTGCAGGCACCGGATGGCAATAAAGTGTGCGCTTTGGGGGCAAAGTGCGTCTACAGGAAATGATACAACCTGTTGAAAGAATGTCTCAGAAAAGGAGCTTAGCTCCTCCTTGCGTGTTCAGTGCCGCTTTGTGTGAAGGGTGAGTTGAAATGCTCAGCTTGAGGGTCATGGTTTTCGGCTTCTTGCTCGAATACTGTGAGGCGCTCTGCAGCCCACTAACTTGAGCGAAAGCAGCTTAAACGATGTCGGTGGACTTCAAGTCCCCCTTCGGAGTAGACGAGTTGTTGTGGCCTTAATGAAGACTTGCCAAGCTTGGGAGACTGTCTGAGTGTTTGCTGTCAACCGTTGGCTTCAAAATAACTGTATGTATTGCTCTGCAAACGCCTTTATGGGGGCCGGGAAAACGACAAGCTTCTGCCTTGCCGTTTCGATCAGAAACCCTGCGCCAATGCAATAGTGCTGGAGGTGTATGTGTAATACGACGTACTTACATGTTCTGGTGTACAAACAGGCTGCATGCCACGAGACAAGCGAATAGCCAAGGATCTACGTGCCACCTCGAAAAAGGCCTAGTCCGTCATAATTGTAGTGGTGAAGCAGCCAATTCTAAATGTTGAATGGCTTGGGTGTTGCTTTCGCATACAGCATCAGTGTATCTAGCGAAGCGTCACAACTTCATCGGGAGGCTGCTTAATTGCGAAAACTGCTTTGCCGATTGAGTCTGTGAGCCGCACTCCGTTGTTTGGTGCTTCTAACGGACGGTGCAGCCCGCAGAAACACAGTTCTGTCACTTCCTAGGAATTTGTCGGCAACGGCTGGTGTGATTACTGCCATGGTGCTGATTTTTGGATGCTCGTGCGGGCTGTCACTGTCCGCCTGACCAAGATATGACCAATATATATATATATATATATATAATATAT
>NW_013564526.1:0-8148 GCF_000499605.1 Eimeria maxima | reverse complement strand
ATATATGTGCATTCCATGATGAAGGACCGCGGGCTGGCATTAAGCAGTCACAACATAGCACGTGGCATGCAGGAAGTGCGCGACAAACACGCAATGTTGCGACCTTGTTTGTGATCGATTGCATGCGGATTGCAAGCATGTGATTGACAAAGTGATGAGTATCACATATTCCTTGGGTAACGTTTTCTGGGCGTGTGGATCCTGCTACTGTACTGGATGACAAGGGTGTCAATGTGGTTGGAGGATGCGTTGGTGGATCCACGCGGGTGGGATTTGGGGTGGTGGCTTGCCAGGCCATTGCAGTGACGGCCACACTTGAGCTGGATATCAACGCCCATAACATGCATAGAACCGTGCGAGTTGTAAGCGGCACCTGGTTGATTCGGAAGCGGGTTTCGGCGTATCTGCTGTTGGCGTTTTGCCTGCTCTGAGTGGATCGGTAATGCTCTATTGGGGCCTAGTTAGCAACGCAATGCAAACCAGGAGTAGTTAGTAGGCGGTTGCCATGTTTGTGATGTCTTAAGTCTTTTAACAACCATGGGTCATTCAGCCTTAGTGCGGCACAGATTGCGTGTGGCAACTTCAAGAGCCAGCCTTTCGGAATCGCAAGCCCGCAGCTAGTGAACTCGAGGAAACACTTTTCGGCTACACAGAATGTACGACCCCAGCGGCTGGGCGGTATCATATACGTCTACTGGATCCCATGATAATGGTGGTTCACGCTGGGGAGAAGCAGTAGAAGCGAGAAGTGAACGAAGGCGTGAGTTGTCCAGCGGAGGCGAGCATTGTTGCGCATCGCATTGTAATATTTCTGGCCAGGATGTAGGCATAGCAACTGCAAATTTCTTTTCCACGCCTTTTAGATATTACGCGTCTCTTCCTCTCGCTATGCATTCACAATGGGAGGGGCCACAGCATACTGAGGCAACTGCAGCACCTTCTCAGCCGCGCTCATATCATGGTGTTTACTGCTGCCGTTTAAAAGGCTTTGCCAGAGTTATCCAATAACATGTGATGCGTCAGCTGTGTGCGGGCGATTGTCCGGCTTGCCTGGATAGATTGTCAACGAAACGATGTTGCTGCCCAGTTCGCAACTTGCACAAGTGTGGGTGGCTAGCTGGATGTGAGCAGCTGCATTGACATGGCCTCCTAGATTGTACGTTATTCGCAGAAGGTGAAGTAGTTCGGGTCAGTTTATTTGTTTGGATATCGTCCCACTAATAAAGGTGTTGTTCGGCAGGCACTGAATCGACGGTGATTTTCCATTAAGCATCGAATATTACGGTTAAGACGCACGCACAGAAACTGGAAAGCGGTTTTGGTTGCCCACGGAGTTTAGCCAATCTGAACTTACCTGCGGGCGCAGATCATCGCCACTTGCAGATAGTGCGTAAACAATGTCAAGCGGTAAGGTGTGAAGCGCCCACACACGAATGCCTTTTAGCACTGCGCAGAAGTGCAGCGCCGATATGTATCCGTTCATTGCATTTCTCCGCATCCCCTTTATCTGCGGTTGCTGCTGCGCTCATTTCGCCAGAGCGTGCGTTCCGTGATCTAGGTTACGCGTGGTGGAAATGCCACGTCCAGCTCCATCTGCGCATTTGAAGGAGCAGGCCGTTCCAACTCTTGCATGCGCTCTGCTGAGTAGGCGCCAGCTTGCTTATAAAACCCTTGTCATCCGCCTATCAAAACATCCTGATTCTCTGTACATGGCGGGATTGATTACACATTGTTGGGACAACTACACATCCTGCGTATGCACAGGTTGGCTTGAAATGGTCCACCCATTGGGCGACTTTGCTTGCAGAGGCTCACATAGGTGGAGTGCCGAAGTGGAACTTTGACCTTTCCAGCTTAAGAAGCTTATGCCACTTGACGGCTTCTCTGGCATAATTCATTTTAGCCTTTGCAGGTGACTTAGTAGTAACCATGGGCTGCCCCGTTATGAAGACAGCAATATATGTTGTTGGCACCAGCGTGCACAGAACATCCCTTGGAGGAAACGAAGTTTCATTCTCCAAATGACAACGGCATGGCAGGAGGCGCTTCTCGAGAGCATTAAGCCCCAGGCATACTTTACAAAGCTGGTGGAGCGCCGTAACACTCACACACAAGAGTTATGTGGCATTTAAGCTTTCATGCGACAAGTCGAATGATGATTTGAAAGAAACCTGCGCGCCACATTCTATGCCAGAGCGTACGTACTGCATATGCAGTAGGACAAACGAAAGCTTTAATTAACTGCAAATGCTTTCCCGATAGATGCCGCCTCCGTTTCGCCTGAGAGGTCGCAGCATTTCCTATCAGCGCCCCATACGATGACGCACAACACCTACTTGCTCACTTAATAACGTGAACACAAGGTAAATTTATAAGTAGTTGCCCACGTGTTTTCGCACAGACGCAGCATGCGAAACCGCGGGATCAGAGTGCCGCAGCCAAAGTGTTTGGATGTGGTTCTGGATGCGACAGTCTCCGCTAAAGGACCCTCCTACGAAGGGGTCGGGTGTGTTCTTCCGAATATGTTCAATAAACATATGGACAAAGACACTATCAGTTGGTGAGCCACAATTTCCGCAACAGATATATACGCATTCCAAACATTAGCGTCGCCGGTTGGGGCGGCAACTCTTTGCCTGCTGTAGCGTAATGCGGGTACAGAATTGCTATAGTCAGCTCAACGCAGACTCAGCAAGGGCTAAAGGTTTGGTATGTGCCTTTACCTCGGGGTACAGAATACATGAAACTAGATCAATGGTGTACGAAGTGATGTACAGATCCATCCTGCCTGGTCTCTGGTGTATCGGATACAAGTGTACGTAAGCTGCATTTTGACACATTTATTCAGCGAACGAATTGCAATTAGCACTAACGCGAAAAAGAATTGCATGCTGACGCACAAGCTAAGTGCCAGTTTGTGGGCGCATGCATCACGACAATCTAGCACTATGGGCATATTTGATTTCCAGACAGTATGTCCGGTGTCAATGTTAATAAAATGCGTAGTCGCTCTAATTTGACGTTTACCCAGCAGGCAGGCGCAGTTTAATATGCTACTCTCCCTTTGATGGTAGGTGTTTGAAATTGATCGCGCTCGTTTCTGTCCAGCACGTGTGTCCTAGAGGGTTTAGTCTGAGGGAAACGTGCCTACACTAGCGGGAAGGGTTAAACTAACACAAGCAATATATATATCCAACCGATTGATTGTTTTGGTCGTAGGATATGCTATTATGTGTAGTGCACTGGGGGCCTTCGTGGTTTTAGCCTACGCAGACCGGCTGAATTCCAACAGGCAAACCACAAAGATAAAAGCAGTACCTGCGGTCGATCGTCTACGACACGAATGTGTCAGCTGGACGACAGGCCTTACGAACGCAGACGAAGTTTTTGTTCCCCCGATTCCATCCAGAATGTTCGTTGCACAAACCCGCTGGTATGGTTTGGCCGTAGAGTGGCAACATCCTTCCACCCGCTTGGCGCCAATAAAAGGTTGCTTGTGAGAGCGATGCACGGCCTTAAGTGACACGATTCCCTATGATACTATGAGGAGGCTCCGGAAAATGTAATGTGTTGTCTGTAGGATGCAAACGGAAAGGAGACACTGCAGGTCTCGGGTTGCCCTAGGTGTCATTTTTAAGCACAAATCCTAACTTTGCTGTGCTACGCCCCTCGTGGAAGTACACTGCTGTGCATCAGCGCACGGTAGAAGCGGAGCTCTCACGAAGCGTGATGTGTCAACTAGAAACGTGTTTTTCGTATGATTAATAGGTTAGAGACAGAGAGGTTCTGGAGAAAATCGATCGATAATCAGATAGTGCGTCTACCAGAATACTCGAAGAATACTGGCTCGTGCTCAGCGTACTCATTTGCTAGGTGCCAGTGAGTCGAGACAATATTAGGGTAACAAGAAAGCCGTCATTTGGTGCGGGGATATTATACACCTAGCTGTGAAGCATTCGCAGTTCCAAATATGTCTGCAGGCAAAATTAGGTTTGTTCACATCTGGTGGCAGACGGGTGTTCCTGGGGAATTTTTGCCACTACCGTGGATGTGTTTTGTATCAAAATTGTTCGCAGCACGCACCGATTGTGGAATAACAGGATGGTGCTTGCGATATAACGGAAGATCGGTATGAACAGTTGCAGTAGAAGGCTTCGTGTAAATTGCCGCACAGGTTACCGTTAGCTGCAGCATGCCTCTTGCGTGCCACTTCGGTATGACCGTTCAAATTGGCTAAATGCTCGTGAACGTGTGAACACATTTTTTTGTTATTTTGATCAATTGAGATATATTCATATATATTGGTTAGGGTTATACGATGATCGCTTTTGGGATGCGCAGAAAGTGCGTGTGTTGTGTGCATCAATATGTAGGATATTGATGATATAAAGCTGCTGGTATGCAAATCCGGTGAAGTTTTGTTTCCTATGAAGATTGACAGGTTAGCTTATGCACTGGCTTCTTCTTATGGGTTTGCCACTTACGCTGTACTTCCCGTGATACGAAGCTAAACTGTTTCGAGTCGAGAAGCCTACAGTGTCTTCTGCTGCCGCTATCATGCATGCTGGCGCGAATGCACTTGGGTTGTCCGCAACAGATTGGAAGCTCGAGCACAGTAATAGAAATAGTTTATGTGCGTCTGGAGGCCCCTGTTTTAGATTGTGGTACGATTTAGCGAAAGACTCTATAGCTGCCTGTGAACTACTGCATGCAAAGGGAGTATGTCATGCACCTGAGCGCACTGTAGTGACCGTCGCACAGTATCTGCGGCCAAGCATTTCCGTCCAGGTCTCCCCTACACTAGAATAGTGGCTTTACACTTAAGAATAAAACATGACAGGACGCAACCTTCCAGGTGAGCTGGGTATCCTTACTTTCGTTTTAATTGCCTCACATGTATCCTGAAATATGCATCTGTGTACCAGCGCTTGGTGGCGCTGCTACTGCAGCGTTTTAAGCAACTGAGCGTATCTGCCAAAATCGCTCTGCTGACTTGCCTAACATGGTTAAGCAGCATCCATATCTGGCCAAAGTTCATGAACCGTCAGCTGGTGAGCCCTGCGAAACCAGCGACGCAATAACCTATATAAGGCTTTGTGTGAATGTTTTTTGGGAGGCGCGCATCCACTTGCTGCCGCTGTGTCCCACAGAGGCATTTCTGACCATAGGAAATCCACAACGAAATGGTGCGTGGGTGCCTACTAATAAGACCAGGGTCCTGAGAGTTTGCAGTTTACTGTGGATAGTAAGATATGCTTGCAAAGCCGACTTCGTGAGGCGTCTTTGCTGTTTTATTTTATGTCCGTAGGCAGCATATAAGGTCCGTGATGTTTTTACCCGCTGCATCAAGGTTCGTCAATGTTTGGTATCAAGCACATTTGCTTCTCGTTGTTCATGATGATAATCGTCAGAGAGTAAGTCTCGGGAATTGAGAGATGATGGCCTACAACAACTAACAACAACCAAACTCTATGCCCTTTTTCTTGAAAGCATAGTTGCAACCCCATGTTGCAGATTCTTTCGCTGGCCCACAAAAGTGCAGCCATCTGTACTTCTAAGATATTCATTTTCGATGACCAGCCATGCTATGATTTACTTTGAGGTGTTCGTTGTCTCGTACTTTGGATGAGCACGCAGGTATCGGCAGCCAGTATGCATAGGGCCATACCGGCTGCAACAATGATGTTTTCGATATTCGTGGTTTTGTCGTGTATGCGCCAGGATGTACGATTCAGTCTTCATAATAATTTTTCGGTGCGGGTGGCTGCACCCACAGTTGGGTGGGTTACAGCTTCAGTGCGTATGGTTGGCAAAACAGCATCGTTGAATATATGGTAGAGACAGCTTTCAATTCATTTGACACCGAACGCCTCACCGAGGCAAGCAGTGACTACATACCGCCCCTTCAACGTTTTACGGCATATATATGTGCAGGCTAGCGCTATAGAAAATGTGGAATTGCCAGCTAGTAAGCCTTGCTAGATAAACACAATATATAGACAGGTGGAACGCGAATTATACGCGGGAAGGCCGGAATTCGTAAGTGTGGAGGAACAATTTACGAAGGGCCTAAGCAAGCAACTTTTCGTGGTTAGCAGCAAGCGCATCTTGTGCACTCACTTGCTGTAGAGCACTGTATTTCCACATATTTAGGTGCCGTCACTTTCCGCAGATTTCACTTGAGCAGTGTACTTACCGGTACTTACTGCATTCACAGCATGCATATCCTATAGGGAAAAAGCCCATCCCACCATTGGTTGTGGGAAGCTTCGGCGAAACGGAATGTGTGGGAAATTTGGCGCATTTGGCCGACAGCGTCGAAGCCACTTCTGAGCTACCTGGTGTTGATACCGTTGCATATGCATATGCCGTTGCATATGTCTTGCTCTGTTAATGCTGTGTCGAATATCCCGTTGGCCGTATAGCTGCCACCAGTTGCAATATGCTCTGGGCGTTTGCGTATGGAAGGTTTCCGACATGTTCTTGCCCCCGCACCCTTGCCCTAAAGCGTTTTGAATTTCAACGCAGAGAAACAAGATGCTTGGCGGCGAATGGCTTGCTAGTCAGGCGTGTGTATTGGTATGCGCGTTGCAGTAGGCTGTCGATTCCTCAAAACCGCACACTACAGACTAAGCAAGTGAGCGCCATTCTGGTCAATAAGCAGTCGCAATATGCCACTCCCCGTTATTTCACGCGCACAAATGGCACGAGTAGCTTGCGCCCAAGACTGCATGCAACAGTATGAAGAACACGTATATCGCAAAGTGGCACAAGAACGCTGCATACATACACTAATTGGTGTCCGGTAAGTATGACAAAGATGTACTGCAGTAGGCACCTGGAGTCAGGCAACAGTGCGCGCTAATACTACCTTCTTTGATTTCACCCCATTTGCTCAGATGTCTGTCGAATGCCACTGGTGAGGAGTCAATTCCACGACGAGTCGGGATGCAACCTGGATTAGTGGGGAACTACGTCTTCAGACGCTTGTAGGAATTTCGATTAAGCGTACTTAGAGAGTGGATTATTTACTTTTCCTTAATGATTGCCCTGAGAGTAGCATCCAACCCAACACCATACCAACCGATAGGATACTCTTCAGAGCATAGTCCTGCGACCTTCGAGCAAATGTAAAATATGTCCGAACAATGGCCAGAAAGCCCATTCCTCAAGACTACGCGTTAAACTTTCCACAAGACACAAATGGAACTTTAAAGGAAAAGTGACTGTTTAAGAGCATGCTTCGGAAAGTAACTGTTATACCATATTTGGGAGACTATGACGTAACGGGCGAAAAGTGCACGGCTAGGCAGGAAATGTACAGTTCTCATGATAAAGCACTGTTAAGGTGGATTCAAGGCATCTAGCTGCACGGGCGCTGTGCACCAGAGCATTCATTGACAATGGTAACGGCAAAGGTGTACGACAACCAGCTGGAGAATGTCTTGAGTGGCGTAAAGGAGGGTAAGCCAGCGTCTTGCTCCATGGCATCCAAGCGGTTTCCAGGCGAAGCCGGCTGTTAGCTGTCGGGTACTGCAACATAGGTTGCTGCATGAAGAAATATAACAGTGGTCTGGGCGTGTTTTTAGTTTCTCACTTGTATATTACCTGCAATTCTTGGCACTGCGTAGAAGCTTGCTTTCGAATGAAATCTTGTTTTTAGCTTTTGCACGTTGTCCGAGATTGCCAGAAGGACGTTTGCGAAGTCGATACCGCTGTAGACAGGATTGCGGCTCTATATTTTACGCGAAACGTTACAGTCCACCCCGTGGGGGAGAGGGCTCACGACTACACTGTTCCTGAGAAGAACGATTCTCCTGGATACGTCTTTGGACGGGTGTATATGCATCCTTGCGTTTCTGTGAATTCGATATGGCGCTAGACAGTATATTTAGTTTCTCACTTGTATATTACCTGCAATTCTTGGCACTGCGTAGAAGCTTGCTTTCGAGTGAAATCTTGTTTTTAGCTTTTGCACGTTGTCCGAGATTGCAAGAAGGACGTTTGCGGAGTCGATACCGCTATAGACAGAATTGCGGCTCTATATTTTACGGGAAATGTTACAGTCCACCCCGTGGAGGAGAGGGATCACGACTACACTGTTCCTGAGAAGAACGATTCTCCTGGATACGTCTTTGGACGGGTGTT
>NW_013564525.1:0-7439 GCF_000499605.1 Eimeria maxima | reverse complement strand
GGATCAAGATTCTTCAAGCACTGATATCCATATTGTGCAATAGGAAATCTGCATAGATTGACCTGGCTTGACCCACTTGTTGCCAAAAGCTGCTGCCGTCGCTGCTTGTGTATTGCCTCAGAAGGTAGGTTTCTAAAATGAATTACAGCCTATTCTGGATGCAATTATGCATACGAGAGTCATGCACCGTAATGTCGCCTAAATGAGGGGATGCACATTCGCACGTAAAGAGATTTCTATCCAATTGTATGGAGCAATAAACGCTTTACAGCACTGGTACGGTCTCCGCTCAGTGCCCAAAGGACGCATTGGAAGCACAGCAGCGCCGCCTCAAGCTCATAGACAGTTACGTATTGGACCAGATGGTATGTGCCACCGAGCACAGGAGTCACCCAAACCGATGTTGCAACGCGCGTCTCAAAACGAATGTTACTGCTTTTTCTCAGTGGGCGCAGAAGAGAAGCACTACACCATATTTGGTTTAAAATTCTCACAATCGTAGATAGACAGCTGGATTGGTGTTTTAGATTGTACGTTTTCTGCAGGCTTTGTTGACTTCGTTGCCCTCAGAAACAAGTGGGTCAAGCAAATTTGTAGTTTCTTATAAGCTCGTGCACCTGCTAGTGAAGGAAGACGATCAATGAGTTCGACGCCGTCTCACGTCCATTTGAAAGGTCGTTTGCGGCACCTCGTCTCTGGAGTTGCGGCGAGGGGGTGGTGGAGAATGCCCTGTTCCTTGGGAGCAGTTGAGACGCCTTCGGTATTTCGCAGCTATGCATATAACGTTTGATTGAATTTAGCGGATGCCCAATCAGTTGGTGTCCCATCGGATTATTTTACTGCGCTTCGTCACAGTGAACGGGAACGTGCCATCAATAATTGCATTCTTTAGTTGTCCGGATTGTCACACTGCCCATCGCGAAGTGTAGCAGCTTGAGCAACTGCGCAGCTTCAGCATTAAGCTTTTTCCCCCCCATCTCCAATGAATCAAGCAAGCGTACAGGCATTTGGTGTGAATGCCTTTCCGTGGAGACAAGCGTGCTCCATTGCCGTGTGAGGAACATACGTATCTTAGTTTCCGCCGGTTCATAGACAGCTAGTGAAAATTTTTTGGCAGCTGACTCTGTGGGGATGGCTACGCCAGCTTCTGCATTGCCCTGCTACATTACTCTGCGCTAGCTAACAGGCCCTCTGTTGCATGCCCCCCGTTATCATAGAAAAGCCGAATTAATTCCAGAAGGACCGAACTGATGGTAACACCTCTTGAGCGTGGACCGAAAGAGGCCTCCCTGGGCTATACGCAAGGCACTTCCGGCTTTGTTAGTTGTGTCCCTTCTCATCAGCTTTGATCTCTGGTACCGTGCAGAACGTAGGCTTGAGGCGTTTCCTGGTTGCGAGTTTGCTGCTGTACACTTGGGCCTTTGATATGCTTACTTGTGTGCCTGGCGTACAATAGTTTAGCGCTAGGCGTTTTCCACTCATGTAGCTCTCCGTGATGTACAGAAAGTAAGCCACTGCGGGGGCCACATAAAAATACACTCCAGATTGGCTGTTGAGCTGGTTTCGCTTGAGTGATATTCTGGAATTGCAGTCTGATATGTGATGGCCCGAACGGTGAAGGCCTCTCTTGAAATAAAAGGCATTGCCAGGAACCTGACCATTACATATAATTTTAAGTGGGGGTACGTGACAAGACGGGTACGGCACAGGTAAGGTTCTAACAACCTCGAAGACCAACGCATATATTGGACGGGTACGGCACAGGTAAGGTTCTAACAACCTCGAAGACCAACGCATATATTGGATGTTCTGAAAGTGCATTTGTGTTGTTGCCACAAACTTTACTTAACACCAGCCAAGGGACGCTAGAGCATACAACTGCCTTTTGTCGATAGCCATGCACTATGCCGTGCTTTCCTGCTCCAGACCTCATTCTTTGAGCTCAACTATGAGGTGTCAGCTGCGTCCTCAAATAGGACCACGGGTGCAAAGCAACTAGCTCATCTATGCATTTTAATCGCCCGACAATATTTTAGGCACAGTGCATCAGTCATACGCTCGGGAATATCTGTAACGCCTGACGACGCTGTACCTGTGATGCCCTTGGGTATGGGATAGAATGTTTTATTGGATATGATTGATATCCTGACGAATGGAATGGACTACGTCCCAGGAAGTGCGTGGTTACCCTGGTTTGGTTCCTAGACAAATTTCCCTAAAACGCCAGCCAACCCTGTTCTTGAACATCTAGCTGGGGCGTAGGAACGGATGGGCCGTCGAGGCTTGCAACGCATTTCTGCATAGGTACAACTGACGTTTCATGCTGAGACGCGGCACAAGGAAGGCAGAGGCATCCCACGTGTTCATTGAGCGACTGTTAGGAGGTTTTTCTACTACGTCCAGTAAACGCAGTTTAACATGTGTCTTGATATTGACTGCACAGTCGCCATGTGATGACGTACTAGCCTCACAGGAGTTCCGTGAAATGCGTGCAGGATCATTGCTGCTGGAGTGCAAACCGAGTCGTGCAGTCTGGGCCCCTAGGTTGTCCTGGGTGTAGCAAAGGGCTTCGACGGGTCAATCCGATCCGAATGCATAGATTTAGGCGTCCCTGTTGGATTGGCGTACTTGATAGAGCCCAGCACATGGAAGCAATGGAACCGCATTTGTGTTTCACAACACTGTTCAACATCGTCGCTAAATTCTCACATTCTACATATACGGGTGTGTGGCATTCATTAAATCCCCCACGGGACCCAGAAAGTATGCGTCAGTCTGGCTTGAGTAGTTAGGCAACAGGCGCTTGTCCTTCAACAAGTTTGTACTTGCTGATAAGGTGAACGGGACTAAATTTAGCCAACGTTGGGGATGCGCTCACCTCTGTCCACGCTGGACTCCACACAGCGCAGGGATTTCAGCTCGCCCCAACAGCGTCCCCCACAGCGGCGTCGTAATTAGGGCTGGCCGACGGAGTGTTGGTTTGTATATCATGAAGTCTGTGCGTACTTGCTGCAGTCAACTACTCGCGGGTTAAAGAGGTATGATGAAACACGTCAACAAACAATAACTGGCTCTTTATTCTTTTGCACGTAGAAGGCACTTTTTGCATAGGGCAATCCGTGTTGCATTCTAACGGAATGGCACAGCAAATCTCGCTATGTTGATGATTCTTACTCCAATAGTTGGAACATTAAGCATTCGCACTCTGCTTCCAAATAGAACAGTGGCGAATGTCTAAAGCTCGGCGCCACATCTGCATTGCGTAGGTCTAACCCTGCTTGAACCTCCAAAGGCCTGCAACTCAACGGTTTTCATGTACTCTCTATTGTGATCGGTGTCTAATGGTGGCCTGTTCTGTAACGGCGTGTTTGTGATTGTGAAGCCAGAGTGAGGAGGTAAATGTAGCGGAGGACCTTCCAGCTATGCCACTATATAGGGCAGTTAACGTAGTGTCGATACGCCAATTTCGGGTGGATTCCTATCTGCGTTCAATGGGACTGAAGGTGGTAAGAGCTTTCCTAGCGTTTGAGGCAAGCTGGCACTAAACTGCTCAGCTGGAGGCCCTCAAGATGCCTGGAGGAAACATGGTGCTCTACGCAGCAGCTATCTAAGTGTTTTGGTTCTGCTCCATCTCAGCGTGCTCAGCGTGCACCGATAGTTCCGTACCATCTGATGCAACTGTTCATGTAGTAGCTTTCCCCTGGCGATCAGATAGTATGCGCCACAGAGCCTGCAGTAACCGTAGAGCGTTTAAGTCTCCAACGCTCCAGTGCTTTGTAGTTGATCTCCTACTCAGGTCTGAGCTACCCCCCGGAGGCGATTGGGCCATCCCTGTAGAGTGTGGCTGCAGAGGTGTCATCTCCACTGTCCAACGTACCAGCTGCGTTTTGACAGCTGCCCCGAAGATGCGTTCGTTTCGCAGAGTGCCTTGTTCCCACCAGACCCTAGGGCCACTCGTCGTGCATACTGGTCGCTGGTTTCTCCTGTGCTGCTGTAGCCATGGCTTAATGTGGATGTGATGCGTTTATGCTTGCGCTTTCTGTAAAGGCTATAGGCTATAGTGTCCATGGAATTTGCCCGGCAAGGGGCAACGTGACACACAGCAACAGTCGAGATCAGAGATGACCATAGGCAGCAATAGAATGCATGCAGAGATAATCACCTGGACCTTTTGCAACTCCGCTATCATTAGTGTGGAGGGGAGGTGCCTGTGTTCTGCGGTATCACTGCAATCCGTGATTATACCAATGTTGTTGGGAACTCGTTCGCACGTGTTGAGTTTCGTTCAGGCGGTTAATGGTGCATGGCGTACAAACCACAGTGCTGCAGCATGCAGTTGTTTGAATATGATCCGCTTGATGGGATATATCAAAATCGCGCCTCTTTTGGCTACAAGACTGTGCGTCCCGGAAGTAGACGACTGAACGTGTCCTGGTGGTAGGCTGCTTGATAGTCGAGTGGGTGCGCCGATACCTAAAGCGCACCATTTGTGGTCTGGGACAGCGGTCGTCCTCTTGCATGTTCATGGGTGATCGTTTCGTCGGATATGCCGACAGACAAACGCTGACGAACATTAAAGGACGTGGCTGAAGACTGATACAGGTGGTGAATGAACAGAAAACTATCCTCGAGTTGTTATCTGCGAATTGAATCGTAGGATCCTCAACTTCCATCTGTGGATGCTTGTATGGGAAGCTTACTCTGATATGCATTCTTCGAGCGTTGCAGCCATCCTACTTGCTTGTATCAGATATACACTTCCTTGCGCTGGAGGCTGACAGCACACCATGCATTTACGAGGGAATCTGAATGCATTCTGCAGCTGGTTATAGCCGGGTGACGGCGGCTAAGGGTCCCTGTTTTAGGTAGATCATGGTCAAAGTGAAATGATAGTGCCTGTTGTAAGATTGCCTCCACAACACAAATGTGTACATTGTCCTTGCATGTTGCATGCAGCTATTTGTGAAGGGTAAATAAAAATGCTCGGTAGCCATGACAGTCGGTTGTAGGCAGCACTGGCTGGTAACGACTGTGTACGTCCAGCGCCCACTGGTTTTAGCGAGACCTGCAAGAACGGCCTGCATTCTGCGCCCTATATGAACTATTTTGATTTTGCTGCAGGCACAGGCTTCGCGGGGTCTTTGGGGAGTCTAAATCGTTTCAATTGTAAGCTTCAAGGGAACTACGCTTTGAAGCCTACAGTTGCAACGATTTAGAAAGTGGATCGAACCCGGGAAGGTTGCTTCTAGAGCGAGAGGAAAATAGTTATATATTACATTGCTGACGTCAGCACAGATGCAAGGAGCAACGGCAGAATTGTGCCCTGTCATTTCGAGCACGAGCGTTGCGCAGACAGAACAGCTCTTGCGCTGCATGTGACGTGCGAGAGATGCATATAGCCTGGCACACAACCAGGCAGTACGCCTCGGGGACCAGTAGTGCAACGACTTTGCATACATTACGGTCTAACCCTTTTGCATTATTCGAAGTGTCCTATAATGACTCCACAGTTCTGGGGCCCCACATCAACGCGTTTGATCATAATGCAACTGTGAAAGAATACAGTGAAATCCGGTTGGCCATGATGGCATCATTAGCGATAGGATATGGCTGGGATTCAGAAATATTCAAGCGTTTTATTTGCCCAGAAAAAACCTTGCAGGCAGGCACGCGCTCTGTCAAACCTCAGGTTGGCAACCCCAAGTGCTGCAACAATGCGGATTATTGAGCGCAAGGCATCTTCTACCGTTGTAGCACTAACGATTTATATGCATGTCAGCATGAGTGGGTTGCAGTATGTAAGCTACAGTCTCAAAGGAGTCCGTAGGAAGGCTCGGAATTTGGGCAGTGGCCCAATTAGTTGTAGGAGGGCTCCTGATTTTGACGTCTGTGTGTATTCTGCATTCTTCTGAAGCTCCAGGCAATACCTTGTGGATTTTATTTTGGCGATTAGTTGATGCGCAAGTGGAGGATTAACTCGACCTTTTTATTTCCCCTCGTAGTGCAGCGGAGCTAAGCCCTAAACTCGCATACCATTACCACTGGAGGAAAGATGCTTCGCAAAGCCCTGATGCACAAATATAATTCAGAACCAAATTCTGCAAAGGCACTACTGTAGCGTGACTGGTTTAGTGTATTTCAAATGCGTCAGGAACAGTTCGGTTCACGATCCTTGACAAGCAAGTGGCTCCTAAGCTGAAACAGAAGCTGCCGGTCCAACGTGGATTCCCCGAGAAGACTGACGGCTCTCTGCCAACACCACGAACGCGCCAGTGCCTCCTCATTGGTATGTCCGCATAGTCCCACAATGCGTGTGTACATCTAGACGCCGATTCGCTGGGTTTCGCTACCTTCACAAGTGAAGTACACTGCTCTTTGCAGCAAGTACGTAGCTGGACGCACTGGCAGCGGTGTCTCCTGAACAACACGGGGACAGGCTGGGACAAAAGGTGAAAGTTTTGCACCTGGGCTGAGGTGAATTTGACTAGCCGTTTGTGTTGCTTTCATGTATTTGTGAACTCAGGAAGTATGGATTGAAAGACGCCTGGGCAGGTGGTCTCCTATGCAGTGTACCTCCGCAGGCCATATGATGTACCGCATGACATGACGTTGGCACTGGATGGGCCACTTGGTTTTAGCTTGTGTCGGTTTCATGATGTGTAAAGGGCGCGCGGCGTTCCACAGTTTTGGAAGAAATTGTATGGTCGGCATTTGCTGGTACGGTTTCTGGCGTTTTGCCAGGTGGTCGGCAAAATCGTGTATGTTTCGAGCGTTGCCTTGTGCTCTGTTATAAGAACTTGGTGCAGTGGGTGCTTATTGCAAGGTAGGTGAAATTATTTTGGTTTACCGCACGCATGAATGTGAGGCTCCATTGACTGACCCAGCATCCAAGGCAGCTTCGCAAAGACTGACGCGAGGCTTGGACGCTATCCCTGGGGTCGTATGTTTCGTTTCGCATGTGAGGATACGCTGGCTCTGCTCAGTGCTGAGGGATTGTTTCTTTTCGTAAAGGAATGCCTCCGTAAAGCTAGGATTTCTGTATAACTGCCCTTGTACCCTCAGAATGTGTCCATCAGTAATAGTGTCGTGGTTTCAGTATTCATGGCCTTCGCCCGCATTAGGCGACAATACGCATTCTGCTCCGCCAGCTGTGTGACGAGAAGATAATTTCAAAACGCTTAGAACATGTCATGGATGCTCATGTCATGCATGAGTGGGACGCCTATGCCCCCGAGGTGTTAGCACTGCATTCAAATGGTGGCACTTCTTCGTCCACCATAAACCCTAACCTGGTAACCTGGGAAATAACTATTCGTGTACCCTTGGCTGCACGCACCCTTGTTTAGTGGTCGCTGGTTTCTCCTGTGCTGCTGTAGCCATGGCTTAATGTGGATGTGATGCGTTTATGCTTGCGCTTTCTGTAAAGGCTATAGGCTATA
>NW_013564524.1:0-8145 GCF_000499605.1 Eimeria maxima | reverse complement strand
GTAAATGGCTCCCAAAAAAGCGGACCGCAGGAAGAACCCCTTGGATGGGAGCAGCGCTAGGGGTTATTCTCACGTATATGAATGTTTTTTGCATTTATTCTTAGTGCGGCGTTTGATTCCTAACCGTAGAAACCGTGCGAACAGCTTTGCTAGTCTTGCTATTGACGCTTGTAGATGTAATTTTTCTTTTACGTTCCTAGAGCACTCCATGGTGTACAGCGTCTGAGATTGTCTCTGTGACAGAGCCAGTGAAATTCAGGGAATTCCGTGGTTGTACTTAATCCAGCGTTGACATTCCACCTATTCCTGAGATCGCTGTGCATCAGCGGATCCAGCTGGGTTCAACTGTAGCCGTGTTGGGGGATATTTTTGCCATTATGACATCTTCGTTTTTACTACGATGCACATTGCTTGCTTGCGAACCAAGGAATGTAGCATCTCGGAAGCGCATACACAGCGCCTCAGGCGGTGTGCATGCGCTTCCGAGATGCTACATTCCTTGGTTACATATGGTGCTCGAATGGGTCCTCCTAGCTGTAGATGCTCGGTTGTTCTCGAGAATATTCGGTGCTTGTCTACGAATGTTAGAACCTTGTGTCAGTTCGTAATGGAGGCAAAGACATCCCTTCGTAGGTCAGTGAGGTCAAATGTTTATGGCTCGCGAAAGGATGGGCATCAAGTATGTACGTCTTGTGCGGGAGAATCGATGGAGGTTATGCCCATGTTTATGACTTGCTTAAGAATTTATACTGAATGCAGTAGGTGGTAGGTAATCGTAGACAACGTGGGAGCAACTTTGACGGCACTGCCATGGATGCGTAAAGGTATATATTCTCCTATTTATTCATAGAGCGCTCCTCAGGGACTCGCATCCGTAACGTACAGTCCGTAGGTTTCATTCGGTGTACCTTCGTGCATTGTCCCTACCACACAGCCACTGACAGTTAGGAGATTCCCCTGATCGTGGCCATTCTGTCCGTCTCGTGGTACAGAACAGTATGGCTCCATTTGAAAAGCTTGACGCATTCCAGTCTAGGCCTTCAATACGAGTCGTTACTTTGTGGATTATGGTGGTCCTTCAGAAGGAGTAGAATCAATGGAAACACTTCTTTGTGCTGTCCCGACTGGCGAGCAGTTTGTGAGTCCAGAAGCTGTAGTACCATATTCTTTAACATGGTGGCTTAAGGATAGGTTGTTGAGGAGTTGAAATCGGTGAACGCGAAAGGCTCTGCATCTGTCAGGCAACCGCCAGCTGGCTTTTATCTGAAGGAAAGCAATAGTTGCCGATCGCCCGTTTGCCTCCGTCCACAGTGGCATATTTTTAGAACCGCATAGAAGGCAAATGGACTCTGCGCCACTCTTATTCTGCAGGCCTGGCTCAGGTGGTGGACGCGGTAGATGTACGGCGATGCCCAAGAACCTTTGATTCACGCACACGCTGCAGACACGTTTTCCTTGTCGGCCGAAAACACAGCAGCGATGGTTTGAACGCTTTCTAAACCGGCCAGTTGGTGAGCCTGAACGCAAGAGGCGTATGATCCGGATCCGGGTAGAAGTATAAGAGGAAGCATGAATGCAATCAAATGCAATACATCAAGGCATTTCGTTCAACAGAATCCAAGTTTTCGTTGGTGGATCCATTCGTCCTCTGCAAAGCTGTGTTTTCTTCCACAGTGTGGAACGTGCCCAACAGAATCGTAGCGTGGCGTGTGGCCATCCCGAAAAAGTGTCGCTTCCGTGCATACACAAACACTGCCCATTTCAGGCTGTAAGCAGTTCTTTACATTTTCGGGCACCCATGACCCACGTTCGGAACCGCACAACCATGCGCTCTCAGGCGTCTTCGGAACGCGTGCACCATAGGTGCAGGCACGTTGAAGGTGTCAAAGAACCCTGCACATCGCCATACAGCTCTCGTATCGTGTGAGTATGGTAATCCAGGAAGGTTTTCGTCACCTTTGTGCGTTTGAATGGGTGTTTGACTGCATCCAGTGTTTCGTTTTACGGTAGAGGGGAAGTGCGGCCTCCGTGGGTTCAAATATATATGCTACGGTATGTTCGAGGCTCCTCCTAGTGTTGGATTCCGTCTGGACACACTTCAGCCGTCCACACATATTGGACGCAGCTGAAAGTTATTTGCACAACCTATTAGCCTAAAGACAGCAACGCCGGAAGCCAATTATGGTGCGGTAGCAACAGCGTGCATCCAAACAATGATATGTTCCAACATAAACCATTCTATGCTGTAAGCAGTATTTTCGTCGCGTAGCTCTACCGTAATGTGCTTCGAAATATATATGGACCCTCTGCGCTGGAGTCCCGTCTTGTTTGTTGCCGCCGTTGGTGCGTGTAGTAGTTGGCGGTTGCAGGTTACGGAATTGCTACGCCTGCTGCATGGCACGTCTTTAGGGGATATCTGGAAAAGAGTATCAACCTACCGGCTACTTTGTAGTTAACAGTTGAGACTGTAGAGGAAGGGTGAACAAACGGGTGAGTTGAGTAGGAGTCTTCCGGCTGGCAGTCATGCCTGTACACCACCCTGCATCTGCATCACTGCATTTAGTCGCTGATCAAAGGTCCTACAGCTCTGGTGGACAAGGCGTTTATCATCGGCTTGTTACATCTTCGGCAATGGACTTGCATTTGTGGGTAGAGATAGAACCGCTTAGGTGGTGAACAATTCGCTGGAAGCGGGATATTGTGGGCCTTCTTGTAACAAATTGCCTTTGTGAGTGTGGTGGGAGCAGCCGTAGTGCAGTCTGTTACTGGGGGCTTTATAAGAATGTCTATAATCGCTTTCGGCCCTTGCCAAAAGCCAGCGAGCCTGTTTATATCTTGGTCATCTATTCAAGACATCATTCAAGGTTTCCTCTCACACGTCCTTCGACGTAGGACGTTTGCCGAGGTCGAACTGGACGGACGCAGGCGCGGTTGGTAGAGGGAGCCCCCTATCTTTGCACCTTAAACCGTCCCTATACAGTTTGTATTCATTCTGGTGATTTCGGGAATGCATGGCTGTGTTAACAATATGGACAACTTTGGCTGTGTGGCCCAGGGCATTCGTGAGCTTCATTTGCCGTCGTATTCTTATTTCGCTCCTTGCGCTGGCATCGCATATTTCAGTCAGTAAGCGCATCCTCACCAAGCATACTTACTACCAAGGTGGCCTGCAGTAAAATGTTACTTTATGTCCTGACAAACATTACCCATCATAAATAATTTCAATAATGCGCATTCAATCTTTGTCGGCGCCTGAACACCAACGTGGCGCCAGCTTTGAAGGGCTTCAGGCGCCTTTACATATGCGCAGCTACGCCGCAAAAGAAAGGTCTTCTTCACCGCTGAACGTGTGAGCAATGTGACACTGCTTCCGCATGTATCGCTCCACATTAGTGAGACATTGCTGCATCTCAATGATGGCAGTTTTGCACTCCGATATTGGCAGTTTCTCCTAGGGCGAAATTGACAATTTTGTGAGTGGCATGTGGACGACATATTCAACCCGCCCGGTCTAAAAGTGCGCTGCAGTTACCGGATGCACACCGGTCAAGTTGTTTAAACATACAAACCTTTTCTAGACACATGCGCACTCTGTATTATTTGGTAGGCGTAGGCGGTTGGAATATTGTGCAGTGGGAGCCTATGGAATCTGGATATCTTACGCATGTTGTACGGCACTTGCTGAAATGTTGCGTACACTCGACCAGGTTATCCAAACACCAGAGAGTATGCCCTGAAGGCAACACGTCAACACCCCAAGGATATCAGCAGAATGGATACCTGCCACGCCGATTTTGTTTACTTCAGCGCTGCATACTGACATTTCCACGGCAGCTGGGGTGTGCATGATTTGATTGCCCATTTCTGCACTTGATGCCTCTGAAAACAGAGATTAATGTTCACAACTCAGGTGGTGGGTTGTTGGCAAAAATACATCGCTTCTTTGTGATACTGATGGTGTCTCCTTGAGCTGTGGTTGTGGGCCGAAGCCTCAATCAGGTCATAAACAAAGAGTGCGCATGCTGATGGAGCTGGTTGCTCCAGCTAAGCTTTGTGCGTTAATAGCGCTACCATCAGTTCCAACCCTCCACTAGTCGCGCATTACTAGTCTTGCCATCTTCCAGATGCTGTGGATATAATCTGATATGTGCACTAACAGCTCAATGTTGTCTGCAGACCGTGAGTGTGCACTTTCAGGTGGCACAGGTTCCGGCGGTTTGCTGTGCTGCCTTTCTTCGTTGATAATGTATGGTTGGTGAGGCCCCTCAGAATTTTCCAGAAAGTACGTATCGCCGGCAATTGGGTTGAGAGAAGCGTTCTACGCGTGCTCTGACAGACCTTGCTGTCCTTCTGTTTCAAGCCAGCCAAGGCCTCCATGTGTAGAATGAGGGATTCGTTGGCTGCTTATCCACTGCTCTCTGTGGGATATGTGAGTTCTAGCCTTTGCACAGAATATGGACTTACTGGGCGGATTTGCAACAGGTTTTGTGGGCTACAGCTTTATTGAACCCTTCGCTAGGTTCTGGACTCCCTTGCACAAGCGTTGGCTTGTTGGATTCAAAGTATGGTCTGCTAATGATTAAACTACCGCTGCGGCTCAATCGTTGAGCAATCGCTGCAGCAGTGTCTGCGCTTGTTCAGGTTCGTTCGGCGGGTGTTGTACAAGTTCGTGAGTAGCTTAACCCATACATAGGGTCTTGGAAAAGATAAAGTGGACCACAAGTGCCTTCAGCTTTTGTGCGTTGCATGTTCCCCGCCTCTGTGAGTCCTCTTCGTGCTCGGTTTTCGATATAGCGGGTATTGACGCAACCCCTCTCCGTACAGGTGTTACGGTGAGCAGTGAAAACCGATCATGCTGTGATGCTGTGAAAACCGATCATGTTGCTTGTGGGCCAAGTTGTATCATTACGAAATGATTCCGAAACAAATGGTTTTGGGATAGGCAGGTATTCTCTTGCCTTATAACGTTCGGACGACACGCCAGATAGGGAACGTATCTTGTGTTCGATCAGCTGGTGAGCCTAACGGAACAAAGGAAACATGGTTTCCTCTTGTCAGGAAGGGATGTTTTGGATCCCGCACTGGTGTCAGAGCAGATGACCAAAACTGAAGAGAGACGCTATGCCGTTAGTTGAAAGTCTTCATGCCGCGAGAAAGCATTAGTAACGCAGGCTGTAAGCGCGGTCGGGGCAATTTTGTCAGTATGTTCAGCCATTCTTTTTATACAGCAATGCCCCTCCTAAAGCTACTTGAGGCCAGGTATGCTACCTAACAAAAGCATATTGCAGGGGTAAATAGCAGTGCTTTTGAAAAAAATTTTGAAGGCGCCGTATTGTTCCCTGTTGACATGCAAAAGGGCGTGCGACTCCTGGATGCTTTATTGTTATCTGAGGCGATCATTGTGAACTAGCTATTATATCACCCTCTGTATGGTGCGACCCATGTGGGGATGCTGAGTAAATTGGCAGGAGGGCTTGCTAGGCGCAATACCAACGGGTTAAGCGCCTGTATAAACAGTGCATGAGGACGTTAGAGTGCAATTTGACGCGTCGTTTACCCATTTTGCAATATGCCCTTCTCCCTAAGAGGTGCAGACTCCTGCAGTCTGAAGTGCTGACCTGAGAAGCGTCGGCAGCACGTTATTGTCTCCTATTCCCCCGGGATCCACTAGTATGTGCGTTTGCGTATCAAGCATGCATCAGGCTAGGAGTTTCTGGAAGTACCGTAGGCTGTATTGTTCGCATTTGACAGCTGCTTGGAAGGGGCGTACGGCGCCTATTCCTACTCAGCCGTAAGTGGTTCGCGATCAATCCCTTTTAAAAACGAAAGCTGCAGACGAACCCACTGGTAGGGCACGATTAAGTGCCTCCAGGACGGCTTGCATTTTTCGTCAGTGGCATTCTTAAATCACAGTAACCTTTCACGATGATGACAACAGTTGCCACCCGACGGTGTACCACAAGCTTGTAAGGCACATATACTAAATGAGTTGAAAACGTATGATTCTGTATGCTGGAAGTGGGCTGAATGTGGACGACCACGGCTGGGTGATATTGTGCAAATAGTGCGCAATTAATCCGGAGATGCTACACTCATCAACTGAGAGTGGCGGTCCACTGAAGAGTTTGCCCACGCCGTTGATTTTCTTTTGTGCCTGTCAATATTTTCTGCCCACGAGGCCTCCAATGCTGTCGCCCCAGTTTGGAATACAGGTTGAACCCCCCACACTCGTCTAGCGCGAACCAGCATTTTGACTGGTGAAGGCGTGCGTATCCAGTTGGTACGTCCTGATTCCCAGTATTGTTAGGGGGTCCGCCCAACGCTGTGGATGCTGATCAGGGGCAGCAAGGGCCCTAGCAGCGTTGCTATTGACGCCTAATGCTATATTGTTCATGCTGCGTTGCAGACCATCCCAAGGGAACCCGCATCCGTAATGCACAGATGGTAGGTTGCGTGCGGTTTGTCTGCACAATATATTTGTATCATCGAACCATTGATATTCAGGGGCCTTCAGTGATCGCGCTGTTATATTCGTGAGCAGTGCAATCTCGCTGTGTTCTAAGGTCTTGGTGCCAACCGCTGTATGCTTGTATATTAACCATCAATTTCTGTGGCGTCGGGCCTTTGGAGTCCCAATATTTGCAAACTGGTGATATTGAAATGTGGCCGCCCTTCAGCGCCAGCATGATTAACGCACAGGATTCTTGTTTACGCTGTACAGCTCGTTAGTCTGGGTCGCCACGCAGGGCGCTTGCCAGAGGGGTGGTATACAGGTTTACTGAAACGGTTGTTGGCGGGCTTGTAAATGAGTCAACGTGCCAGCAGGCGGTACACGATGCTGTACATTGTCTAACCTTATGGAGCGTTGGAGCACCAGATGGCACGTAGATAGGTTCCCTCTGCCACTTTATGCAGCATGCCGGTTGCGCGCCAGATGGCGGAGGATGTAGTTTTGCGGTGGTGTTTTAACCCACTGGGGGTGACTCCCCGATTGAATCTTTCTCCTCTCTGTTGGTGTTCTGTCATGGTACCCAATAATGTGTTGCCTATTGAGGAAGGCCATAACGTGTCGAGGTGTGACATAGAGGCTGAATGAATTCCGAGTTGTTCGATGATGTCCAGCGGTTGTGGCTCACGAAGCGACGCACATCCAGCGTGTACGAGTTCAATGATATTGTCGCGTTGATTTGGTTTCGACTTACGTTTAATGCACTCACTCGCTCTTCATAACTGTGTGAACAGCTTTGCGTACCTTGACGCGTAGAGCTATATTTTCCCGCCGTATCTGCAGCCACGTGGGGTCGCATACTTAATGCACAGCAAGTAAGCCTCGTGAAGTTGAACTGCTTACAATCTCCCTATCAGAGTTCTACTGGTATTCAGGTAATTGCCGTGATCGCGCTGTCTATCGCATGATTCAGAGCAGTATATATCGACATATTTGAAGGCCGCGTTACAGGACACTATGCAGCGTCGGTAAGTGGCATGTTGCTGTCCCCCATACGGCGCTTGATTAGAGGACGCGCATGAATGTTCTAGCGTCAATTGAGAAGCAGTATGTGAGTCGAGAGAGTATTGTGCTTCCCGAAAAATTGGGATGAGGAAAGCTTTGTTCTTCACCAGCGCGGGTTCCTACGATGTTGCCCTCCCCGTAGCCAGAATTCGGTTGACAGCCTGTGAGGAAAAAGCCACTAGCCAATAACGCCATTGCAACCGTTGTCCCACCAGGCGGGAAAGATGTGTTTTCCTAGTGAGTTGTATGCTTCTTGTGTATTGTTCCTCAGACACTGGAGACGATATAAATACCTTAATGAACTTGGGATTGTTTATGCATCAACACTTTGGGTTGTCCGTTCTTCGGCTCTTTCCATTTGCATATTGGGCCTGCCTATTTGGCGAAAACCCATCCAGACGTTGAGCTTCAATCCATGAAATTATCCGGCACATGCAAAAGTGAAGCATTGTGCGAGAATGCAATGCATGTTTCAATTCGCGTGATGCAGCAGACGCCAAGGTTTTCGTCTAGGCTTTTTACAACAATGAGAACTACCCTGTCCGAAAGACAAAAGAGCAAGAAAGAATCGCAGAGAAGCACAGTGTACTGAACTGTTCGTGGGAAGGGACATCTTAACAGTTTCGTAACGG
>NW_013564523.1:0-2500 GCF_000499605.1 Eimeria maxima | reverse complement strand
AATAAATAAATAAATAAATAGAATTATATTTTATTTCTTTTATTTCTCTCTTATAAATAAATAAATAAAATAATATTTATTTTCTTTTTATGTTACAAAGTTGAATAAAATATAATTTATGTTTTGCTTTCTTTTGTTCAACTTGCAAAAGGAAATGATGAGGTGTACGTACACCTCAGCCTATTGCTGCAGGGTAAGCAGTATAATTGTTAATTATTTGTATGAATGTTCTTCTTTTTTTAATTAAATTCTTCCTTTTTATTGTTAAATAAATATATTTTATTTATTTATTCTATTTTTTATGTATTTAGTTTGTTTTGTTGCTGCTGCAGACAGTGCTGCATTGCTGTTTTGCTGCTCTTTGCTGCTGCTGGTACTGCAACAAGCTGTCTATTCTTCTGCTATTTAAAAGAAATAAAATATAAATAAATAATTTATTTATAATTAATTACTACAGACTATACAACTAATTAAAATAAAAAAGGAGAATAAAAAAAAAAAAAAGAATAAAAGAATAAAATGTGTTGAACAAGTTGAATAAGTTGAATAATTCGCCATTTAGGCGATTTCTTGTTTTTTATTGACAAAGAAGAATAAATAAAATATAAATAAATATATTTATATATAATTATAATATATAAATAATTAATATTATAATTATATATAAATAAAGGGAAAAAAAAAGAAAAGTTATAAAAAAAACAGTTATTAAACCTAAAGAAAAAAAGAGAGTATATTGAACGAATAATTCTTGATTAAATAAGAATATAATAGTAATAAAAAAGAAGAAATAAAAAAGAAGAGAATAAAATAAATAAAATAAATAAAATATATTTATTTATTTATATATTTATTTATTTAATAAGATCTAATTCAGCTTTGCATGCATTTCTTGTATTAATAGATCTCCTTTTTCCCCATACAATAATAGATATTCTTATACCTTTATTAATATTATTATTCTCTGGAGGTACACCATGAGTAAATGATTTATTTATTAAGGAATTAAATGCAAATATACTACCATTATATTGAGGAAATGAGTAACTTATGCCACTCTTTACGTGTACAAATTCAAGTGTACGCTCAGCTCCAAATGACGCACCAACTGTAAAATCTTCAGCCTATAAATAAAATAAATAAAAAAATATATTTATTTATTTATTTATTTATTTATTTTATTTATTTATTTTATTTATTTATTTTATTTATTTTATTTATTTATTTAATTTTATGTTGTTGTATACATATATAAATAACTAAATAAGATACATAAACAAACAACTAATTAAATAAATAAATAAAATAAATAAATAAATAAAATAAATAAAATAAATAAATAAAATAAATAAATAAAATAAATAAATAAATAAATAAATAAACGTACCTCTTTTCTATCCTTAGAGTATGCATGCGAATCATGATGTTGGGGCTTATAATAAGTACCATTAGGATAAATATTCATTCTTGTAGCAAAAATAATTAAATTAAAATAAAAAGATAATTTATTTATAATTAAATTAAATGTAGGGAATAAGGAAGGATCTTCGTGCTTAAGGTGACGGGACCAATTAACTATACCATGCAGAGGAAGGGAGGAGGAGGAGGGGCATAATATACTAGGGGATGGGCTTCCTCCTCCTCCTGCTCCTCCTCCTGCTGCTGCTGCTGCTGTTGCTGCTGTTGCTGCTGCTGAGGGGGATGAGCAGGGTGGCGGGGGTCGTGCTGCTGTTGCTGCTGCTGTTCGTTGTTGTGATGATGCTGCAGCAGGAGATGCAGCAGCAGCAGATTCTGATGCTGCAACAGGGGATGCGTCTGCTGCTGCTGTTGCTGCTGTTGCCGTTGCTGTTGTTGCTGTTGCTGCTGTTGCTGCTGTTGCTGCTGTTGCTGCTGCAGCAGAAGTAACTTGTTGCGGTCCGTCTTCTGCAGCAGATAATTTTGCCTCTTCTTTGCTGTGAATATATACACAAAAGAGAGAAAAGAGGGAGAAAAAAGAATAATATTTAATTAAATAAAAAAAAAAAAAGAAAAAAGAATATTTAATTAAATAAAAAAAAAAAAGAAGAAAAGAAAAGAAAATTATTATTTATTATCCTTGTCCTCTATGTCGTGTCTATTGTACCAATATACTTAATTAATTAAATTAATTAAATTAATTAACCAATTAATTAATTAATTAACCAATTAAATTAATTTATTAATTAATTAATTAATTAATTAACTAATTAAATTAATCAGTTAATTAACTAATTAAATTAATTAATTAATTAATTACTTAAATTAATTAATAAATAAATTTACCGTGAATATTCAGCAATTTCTTGTAATAATTGATTAAATAATTGATTGCTTTCTTCCTCATTAAAGAAAGAAGGAATACAAATACTTCCTCCTGTTAATGCTGCCTATACACCCCAAATATATATATAAATATAAATATATTCATTTATTTATTTTATTTATTTTATTTTATTTATTATTATATATATTGTATTTAGTC
>NW_013564522.1:0-5000 GCF_000499605.1 Eimeria maxima | reverse complement strand
AAACGCTAGACCACAAGCCCTCAACAATAAACCATAGAAAATTACTTCAGGTGTATCCCGTATGTACAAATGGATACAGATGTTTATGAAATAGTGTCTAGAGTTTACGAATTAGGGTTTAGGGTTTACAGATTAGCGTCTAGGGTTTAGGGTTTATATGAACCTTGGGTATCCAGAGTGTCCGTAGAGGAACATGTCCATAAAATATATTTTAATTGTGCTTAGCATTTATTTAATTGTCCTAAACTACAAATTAGTGTTCCAAGTGTCTAAATTAGTGTTTAGGGTTTAGGGTTTAGGGTTTAGGGTTTCCGCACCTTAGGCGTATGAGGTACAGGTAGTGGGACCTTAGCATAAAGATATTTGAATTGTGCCTGGCATTGATTGAATTATCCTAAATAACGAATTAGTATCTAAATTATTGTTTAGGGTTTAGAAATTAGTGTTTAGGGTTTAGGGTTTAGGGTTTAGGGTTTAGGGTTTACCTTTGGTGTATGAGGTATAGGCAGTGGTACTTTAGCATAAAGATATTTTAATTGTGCCTGGCATTGATTGAATTGTCCTAAATCACCAAATTGGAGGGCAAGACGAGCATTATGTTCATAAACTTTACAAGAAAATATATTTTGTATATGTTGTACTGTTAGATCTTGACGTAAACTACGAAATTGTTCATCTAAATATAACCATATACGTTGACGTTCTCCTCCTCCTCCTGCTGCTACTGCTCCTCCTGCTGCTCCTGCTGCTCCTGCTGCTGATGATGATGACGAATATTTTGATGGGTTATAAGGTGGGGTTCCTCCTCCTCCTGCTGCTCCTCCTGCTGCTGCTGCTGCTGCTGCTGCAGCAGCAGCACGCTCCTTCTCCTCTTCTTTTGATGCAACTTGCAACAAATGTTTTAATGTTAAATGTAATACGTGCTCAGGGCGAACCTGCAGCAGCAACAGCAGCAGCAGCAGCAACAGCAGCAGTAGCAGCAGCAGCAGCAGTAGGACACATGCAGCAACAGCAACAAGCAGATTTATATCATAACAGCAGCAGCAGCAGCATATATAGAGCAGCAACAGCAGCAGCAGCAGCATATATAGAGCAGCAACAGCAGCAGCAAGATTGCCACCATTAACATCGTCATAAACAGCAACACTAAAACACCAACAGCAGCAACACCACCACCACAGCAGCAATACAACAGCAACAGCAACAGCAGCAGCAGCAGCAGCAGCAGCAGCAGCATGCGTACTGTAGCTGGATCCGGAGCATTAGTAAGCCTAAGATAAGGTTTCTCTATATCATTAGATGTGCCTATTATTCTTTTTGTGCTTCTTGCTAACTCTAGCTTCTCTGACCAAGACATAGGTGCAGCAGCAGCAGCAGCAGCAGCAGATGATGATGATGATGATGATGATGATGCTGATGATGCTGTTGCTGCACGCTGTTGCTGTTGCTGCATGCATACATACATATATACACACACAATTGCAGCAGTAACATGAGCAGCAACAACAATACCAGCAACAACAACAATAGCAGCAGCAACAACAGCAGCAGCAATAATAGCAACAGCAGTAGCAGCAGCAACAGCAGTAGCAGCAGCAACAGCAGCAACAGCAGCAGCAGCAGCAGCAGCAGTGCTAACCTTGAATCTTTCTAGTCGATGTTGTCTTCTTTTATTTTCTTCTGCGCTATTTAATCCTTCAAACCCTTTTATCCTGCAGCAGCAGCAGCAGCAGCAGCAGCAGCAGCAGCAACAGCAGCAGCAGGAGCAATTAATTTATTTATTTATTCATTTATTCATTAATTTAATTTAATTAATTAATTAATAATTAATAATTAATTAAATTAATTATTAATTTAATTAAATAAAAGATTTACTCTTTATTTTTATTTCTGTTAGCATTTGCTGCTGCTGCTGCTGCTGCTGCTGCTGCTTTTCTTGCTGCTGCTTCTGCTTTCTTTAGCCATTTCTTCTTCTCTGCTCCCTTAAGGGATATATAGCTGCTGCTGCTGCTGCTGCTGCTGCTGCTGCTGCTGCTGTCTTCATCATCATCTAGATCGTCACTACGATGATGATGATGATGCTGCTGCTGACGTTGCTGCAATTGCTGCAGTTGCTGCAGTTGCTCCAGTTGCTGCTGCTGCTGCTGCTGTTTCTGCTGCTGCGCTGCTGTGTCTGGATCTGCCTGCCGTCTGTATAGCATTGCTGCAGACACAAACACAATGCATATACAGACACATCTGCAGCAGCAGCAGCAACAGCAACAGCAGCAGCAGCAACAGCAGCAGCAGCAGCAACAGCAACAACAGCAACAGCAGCAGCAGCAGCAGCAGCAAAAGTATATATATTTACCTGAATGTACGGATCGTCCAGCAAAGAGTCCCTTATGTTGTTCTTGTTCCTGCTGCTGATGATCTTGCTGCTGCTGCTGCTGCTGCTGCTGTTTGTGTTGGTCTTGCTGCTGCGATTCTTTCTTTTGCTGCTGCTGTTGCGGTGACCGTCCACAACTATCAGCAGCAGCAGCAGAATCAGGAGGAGGAGGAGGACCATCAGCAGCAGCAGCAAGTTGCTGCTGCATATCTTGTATAGAGGGAATATAATTATAATTAAATAAATTAAATAAATAATTATTTTGTTTATATTCTTTTGTCTTTTTATCTACATAACTAAATATAATTAATGATAAACATGGATCTCTTAATGATGCCTGTATACACAAATATACATATACATATACTTCCTCCTGCTGCTGCACCTTCTGCTGCTCATGCACCTCCTGCTGCTCCTGCTGCTGCTGATGCTCCTGCTGATTGTGGTGGTGCTGCTCCTCCTAATGGCGGTGGTGGTGGTGGTGGTGCTAGTGGTGGTGCTAGTGGTGGGGTTGCTAATGGTGTTGCTGCTCATTGTTGTGATGCTAATGGTTATGCTGCTGCTGCTGCTGCTGCTGTTGCTGCTGCTGCTGCTGTTGCTGCTGCTGCTGCTTACCGAGTGGTGTGCGTAAAGGCGATTTACCCAACCTGCAAATTCAGCAAAATCGCGTTGCTGCTGCTGCCGCTGCTGCTGCTGCTGCTGCGGACTTGCTAACTGCTGTTGCTGCTGTTGCTGTTGCTGTTGCTGTTGCTGCTGTTGGGCCTGCTGCTGCTGTTGCTGCTGCTGCTGCTGCTGCTGTGGGGTTGCTGTTGCAGTTGCTCCTGTACCTAAGACATCAAAGCGCCGCTTGCGCAGAGGTCTTGGCTTCTGCTGCCCAGCAGCAGCAGCAGCAGCAGCAGCAGCAGGAGAACTATCTGCTGCAGCAGATCCAGAGGCAGGTGTTGCTGCTGCTGCTGCTGCAGCTGCAGCTGCTGCCGCTGCTGCGGCATCAGCAGGAGTGCTACTAGCAGCAGGTTGGGTAGGCAGAGTGCGAGACTTAATAACAATACTAAGACGCTGCTGCTTCTTAGGTCCTGTTGCTGCTGTTGCTGCTGTTGCTGCTGCTGTTGTTGCTGCTGCTGAATTGGCTGTATTCTGCTGCTGCTGCTGATGCCACGGGGGCACGGGAGTTGTTGCAGCAGCTTGCTGCTGTTGCTGTTGTTGCTGCTGTTGTTGTCTCCATGGGTGAGAGATTTGGTTAGCAGCAGCAGCAGCAGCAGCAACAGCAGCAGCTTGCTGCTGCTGCTGCTGCATCTGTGCCAGCTGCTGCCCATAAGAGTTACGAAGGGAATCAAAGAAACCATTTGCTTCTAGCTGCTGCATTGCTGCAGCAGCAACAGCAGCAGCTTGCTGCGGGTTGCTGCAGCCAGCAGCAGCAAATGCAGATTGAAAATAATGTGCTGTATACTGCTGCTTAGCAAAATCTACATATTGTTCTACAGACATCGGTGCTGCTGCTGCTGCTGCTGCTGCTGTTGCTGCTGCTGCTGCTGCTGCTGTTGGTGGTGGTGTTGCTGCTACTGGAGGGGTTGGCGTAAGGGGAAATGGCATACCAGGTGGTCCTGGTGGTAGACCTGGTGCAGGTCCTGCTGCTGCTGCTGCTGCTGCTGCAGCTGCTGCTGCTGCTGCTGGATCCCATGGAGGTCCTCCTAAAGGAGAACCCATTACCCCCATAGGAATGCCGCATGCAGCAGGGAGTTGCTGCTGCTGCTGCTGCTGCAGCGCATAGTGCTGCTGCTGCTGCGGCTGCATCTTTTAGGGTTTACTGCAAAACCGCAACGAAGGGCTGCAGCAGCTGCTGCTGCTGCTGGATCTGCAGCAGCAGCAGCAGCAGCAGCAGGAAGTGCAGCAACAAGGAAGATGGAAAAAAAGCGATGAATTAAATTATTGCCTTTAAATATAAAAGGATAAAAAGGAAGAAAAAGAGCAGCAGCAGCAGGACATGCAGAGCTGTGCTGCTGTTCAAATACTGCTGCTGCTGCTGCTGCTGCTGCTGCTGCAGCGTACAGCTTTGTTAACGATTAAATAAACATATTTATATTTATATTTAAATACTAATTTAGCATTAATTTTGCTTCTTATATAATTAAAACGAATGCAGCAACAGCAGCAGCAGCAGCAGCAGCAGCTGGCTGGGGGCCCCGCAGCCGCTCTTGACGACCTTAGCAGCAGCAGCAGCAGCAGCAGCAACAACAGCAACTACTGCTTGCTAGCTGCACAGAGATTATTCAAAGTTTTTATGATTTGTTGCTGCTTCCTCTTCTTCTACCGATAGTCATACACTCTTTTTTGCTGCTATTGCAACAGCAGCAGCAGCAACAGCAGCAGCAGCAACAGCCCTCTTTTCTATCTGCGGTGTACAGACACCTCATAAAATATATTTTATGCGTAAATATTCATTTATTTATTAATAAATATACATAATAATATTACTATTATTATAATATACATAATATATAATATATATAATATATACATTATAGATAATATATACATAACACATATATATAAATATATATATTTATATATTATATATATAAATATATATAATTATATACATATATAATAACATATAATATATATAATATATATA
>NW_013564521.1:0-7346 GCF_000499605.1 Eimeria maxima | reverse complement strand
TATATATATATATATATATATATATATATATGTCCATCCTTTAGCTGTATGTGCCCTGTATATTCAAGCATGGCGGCACCATCCTCTTCGTTGTTCAAAACTCAGTGCACATCTCTTCGTTGTTTCCTGTTTAGAACCGGCCTAAGTACGATTGGAGAGGGGGACGCAGCGGGACAGACTTGCATGTCGAATTTCTTCTCTGCGTGGACGGAGGTGAAGTCTTTGCTGAGGAATCCTCTTTACGTCGTCGTGACAATGGGAATGAGTGCTCTTTACTTTGTGGTGACTGGTGAGCAGCACAACCAGCGAGTCAGCTTCTCTCCTGTTAGCTCTTGTATTTAAGTCGCTACTTGCCGCAGGTTCTGCTGCAGCTGCAGTTGTATGATGCATGAAAATGGGGCATAAATGCACTTTAAACATGTGCACTGGGGTGTTTTTGCTGACATAGAGGAGGAATTTGCTGCTCGTGCTGTGTGGTCTGCTTCGCCTTCTGGCACTGCTCATGCATTCCAGAGGAAACAAAAAGACAACCATGTGGCACTTGATACAATAAATACACACCCTGCCTCAGTCTTATTGTCTCATTATTGTATTCTGTTGCATTCTGCTCTTTCTCTCACTTTCAGGCATTCAGTTCTGGGTGACGGAGTTCTTGGTCTCTGTTTTGCACTTTCAGAAGCTGTCGGTTGTCGCGTTGAGCACGTTTTGCTTCCTTACAGCTCCGACTTCAGGGTGTGTTAGTGTGCAAATTTGTTGGGTTGCGTGAAACAGCACAATAGGCGCACGCAACCTCCAATTATCAAGAAGGGGATCTCCAGATAGACGAAACGCCAACCATAAATGCATGATGTGTTATTATATCGTCTAACTTAGAGAAATTTCAATTCGCCTGCCTGCAGAGTCTGGTTCGGTGGCTACGTCTGTGATCTTTGTGGAGGATACCGGGGAGGCGGCCAGCAGCGCGTAGCTGTGCGAGTGACAACTCTTTTTGCAGGTGAATACACAAAAGGGACACATGAGAAGTAAAGAATAAACACAACCCGCAAGCAACTTGTTGCTGCCTATTCTACCTATCATATGCCTCGTATTATGTTTTTGCTCCGTGTTCTTCTATTTTTGTGAAAAAAGGACAACTTGCTGTTGTCCAGTACTTCTGTGTGTACTGTGCCTTCGTTGCCAGTCCTTTTAGTCGTTAAGAAGAAAGCCAGTCGTCTTGTTACCAACTCTGTTTATGCTTTTGCATTGTTATTGCTGGTGTGTGCTTGTTGCGCTTGCAGGAATTGGCGCGACACTAGCAGTAACTTGTATTTATGTGGAGTCATTCATTCTCTTTGCTCTCCTTCTTTGGGGTTGCCTTTTCTTTGGGGCAGCTCTGGTGCCTGTTGCTGTGGGCATCCAACTTGCAAGTGTTCCGCTGCATCAGCGCAGTATTTCTTCAGCTTTAAGTCAATTTGCGTAAGTTGTTATTTGCTGGAATTGAAAATCAGCACAGAATATACAAACGTACTGCCAGTTTTATGCGTTCTTTCGCAAACACAGCTGTTCTAGGGACCATATTCATTTTGCACATGCTTAACTTCGGTTTTTGTGTAGATAGGGCATGCTCTCTGTGCTCGTTTGAGCGTATGCTTTGTTTCCGTTTCTTTAATTGATGCAACCTGTTTCTGTTTGTTGCTGCATATGTGGTGTTTTGGCTCTTTTCTTAGATGCAAAATGCTTGTTTTGTTTTTCTCTACTTGCCTTTTCTGCTCAGATATAACATGTTTGGTTGGTTTAGTGCTCCACTGGTTTCGGGAGTTGTGATGGACTTCATCGACTGGTGTCACCCAGCTGGGGGCAAAGAACTTGCACTCCGGTAACTAACCTAGTCTTAGCCAACTTTCTAACAACTCCCGTTTCTCCTTCTGGTGTTCAACAGAAATTCAGATGAAAGAAAAAAATACGATTCCCGTTTTCACTTTTGGGGTTGTTTCGTCTTTTCAACAAAAGCGCTGCTGCGAGATGCAGTAGTGCAGCTTCTCGTTCTATGCTTGTCGATTTGCAGGTTTGGGTTTGAAATGATATTGTGGGTTTCCGTCGTGGGCTTCGCCCTCTTTGCCTTGGCCAACGCTCTGGTGCAACCGGTGCGTTTACCTTCTGTTTACTTGTCCTCAATAAGAACTGCTAATTGTTCCAATTGCATTGGATTATTCGCTAACTTAACAAAAAAGATTCATGAATACAAATGTGCTTTCCACATTGCTCCATATTGGTGCTTTGCTTTTCGCTGTATGCGTTTGGTTTTAGACGTTCCCATCCGAAGATATTGAGAAGGAGGAGCTGGAGCTGCAGCTTGCACGCACGCGGATGCCTACATTGTCTTTTTAATTTAATTGTTTAGTCGGAAGGCGAAAAGAAGACCACTCTGCACACTAAAATGTGCGGCTGTGGATGGCACAGAGGCCACAATAAACAGTGCAGGCATGGCGGCAGGCTGCTGCTCTGCTTTTGCTGAACAAATTTGAAGCTCCTCTGTCTTTGATTTTATTTAAAACGAAACGAAAACAAGCAACCTGCGATAGACACAAATACTGCTCGTTTCTGCCTCTGCCTTGCGTTTAGCTAACATAGAGGCTAAAATGCACACATTATCATCTTTAGGACTCGAGTTACTTCTAAACACAGGCAAAATAGCCTGCAATGCATGGAAGGAGTTTACGCGCGCTTGAAACAAGGTTAGAATACTCCCTTGTACCCGAACACGATTTCTACATTTCCCTTCCTGTTCTGCACTTCCCTTCCTGTTGCCCAGTGGCTTGGCTGGAACGGATAGGGCTGGCGAGGGGGCAGAGGAGACGCCAGATTCCGTGCAGCAGTACCTGCACCGGCAGCCGCTGCTGCCAACTGGCCAACGGCAACATCTCTCGCCTTGCATGCATTTTAAGACCCACATGACCCTTTTCTGCCGCATGTATTGATAACGGGGGAGAGAATTGTTTACGCAGTGCCACGTCGTATGGACCGCCATGCAAAAAAAGCAACAGGAGTATCTTGCAAAAGATCTAGAGGAAAAGTGGCAGCTATCAATGGCAAAAAGTTGGTAATTTTGAGGGACTTCTGAATGAAATGTTGCTGTCGACTAGGAAATACGGAAAGGCCCAGTTTGGGCTGAAGCTAGTTCTGCTCTAAGCTATATGGAGGTGTATGCCCGCCCGTACACAACACAGACAAGGTTTTTGCCCTCTTGAAGGACAAACAATGACTTTCTTTTATTCAAAACAATACATTAAAACAATTTACACGGAAACTTTTAGTAACTACATTGCTTGGAAAAGGCAAGAGGAGAGCGGGGATGGTGGGGTTTCCTCTTGCCAAGCCCCATAACCACCCCCATGCAGATTCCGGTGTATTATATAGGGAAGTGTTTGCTCATAAACTTTAATGATGTAAAACTAGTAAGATGAAAATTAAATGGCGTTGTTGTATACCTCCATGCATCTTTTTTTCCCGCCCCTGCCCTTGTGTGTAGGAGCTACAGCTCAAGGTTTCGCTTTCCCCCCCTCCCACCCCTTCATGTATTACTTCTCTCTACCATCAATGCCTTTCTTTCTTCTCCTTGCCTCTACTAGGCTGCAGCAACCCTCGTTCCTCTGACCCCATCTCCTTTCCTCTATCCTCTTTTCGCTTTCCCCTTCCCTGTCTCTGTATCCTTCTTTCTTCCTGCTCATGAGGGAACCCAGCCCCGAAGGGGCTCCCCCAGCCACTCCACCCCCAACGAGCTCGAAAGAGGGCACACACGACAGCTGCCATCAGGACCCTTTTCCTTCTGCTGAGAACGATGGCGCACTCGCGAATATGCGGGGAGAATCCCCAGGGCCTCCCGTGAACTCCAGAGACCCCCCAGGAGACACAGGAACCCTGGGATCCCCTTGTCGTGCTTTTCCTTCAGAAGAAAAAGTCAGGCCAACGCCGGAGAGTGGGCCCCCTGATACGCCGAGCAGCAGCTGCACCGACGGCTCTGACGGCTGTCGCGCTAAGGGGCGCAGTTCAATTACTTCTGTTGTTTCGCTTATGTCAGAAGACGGAGAACCAGAAGAAGAAAGAACCCCTTCTCCGCATATCGAAAGCCGGGCTGCGACGCGACCACGGCGTGCCGCAGCTGTTCGCACTAAACGTAGTACAGCGACGGTAGCAGCAGAAGCAGCAGCAGCAGCAGCACCAGCAGCCCCTGCCACTCCTCCTCCTGTTCCTGCAAGATACAGAGAAGAACTCGAGACAGTAGATAAAGACATCATCCAAATATTGAATAAGGGAATCGCGGTAGGGATGCGCACACTCACACCGACACACGCATGCGCTCCATGGTGCACATGCATACATGCACACATGTATTCTTGTGGGATCTGCAGACTCACATGGTTCTGCCTTTTTTTGTGGTTTGTTTGTCCCTTTATGACGGGTGAGGGCCCTTTCAGCAGAGGGTCGAAGAGGGCTCTGGGATGCAAACTAGTGGTGCGTTGGCAATGTTTGTCTTGGGGTGTATGCACAGCACAGGGATCTGCTTTCTAACAGAGAAGAATATATAAAAATGAAGAAGGCAATGGAGGTGCCAGAAGGGGAAGAAGAAGCAGAGGGGGAGGGAGAGCAACCCCAAGGTGCCTGATTTCGCCAAACCGTAAACCCTAAACGACGAAGCTCTAGGCACTAATCCCTTCTCCCCCCACTCCCCCATCATCTTCTTCTCCGCCTTGCATGCGGGCGTGCAGGAACGGGACTGGTGCTGCAGCTGCAACGGCTGCTGCGGGTCCTCTGTGAAGGCTCTGCTCTACCACTGTCGGAGCTAGCAGAGGCAGCGAGTGCTGCCCTTGCGGACACAGGCCCTGAAGGAGACGCACCAGCGTTTGCTGTCGACCCACAAACCCTTAAAGTTGAACTCCCTGTGCTTCTCACGCGAAGGCGGTAAGCAACCTAGGGTCTGTGGTTTAGGATTTACGGCAAATGGTTTACGGTTTAGGCCAGGGGAGGGGGGAGGCAGTTAAGCACAAGGAGCGCTGATGTGGGTTTAGGGTGTAGGGCTTAGGGTTGAGGTCAAAGAAACGCTGGCTGGGGAACAGAGTTTAGGCAGTGAGGGTGTGAAGTCCGCTTCAAGGCATAGGATTGTGGGTTTAGCGCTTGAGGTTTGGTTTATGCAGCTTCGGCCTAATGCGTCCTGTAGAGCCGGAGGCCCCCCCTTCTGCTTCCGGCGCCTCTCGGGGCCCCCCTGTGGGCCCCTCAGAAGATACTGCTGCTTACAAGCTGTGGATATGGGAGTGTGTGCTGCTGGATGGCCTTCCTGCTGCCTTTAAAGAGGAGGCGCGCAAAGAAAGAGAAGCGAGACAGGTGAGCAGACCAGCGAACCTCAAACCCGAAGCATTCGCCCAGAACGCTTGAAAAGCACAACCTGCATGGCCTACCCCAGCTTCTGCACCTTCTTCGGGCACCCAAAGCCCCCATAAATCCAGCGCTTAGACCGTATAAACCGTAGTACCTGCCATGCCTTCCTTGTTCGGGGGCCGGCACAGGTTCGCTGTTCTGCCGCTTAAGGCCCACGTTGTGCTTGCAGAAGCCCTTCCTCAGAGTTTAGAGTGTAGGGTTTAGGGTATAGGGTCATTTTCTAGGATTTGTGGTGCAGACGTTGTATCGGAGGCTGCGGGCTTTGGAGAAGCTGCGCGAGGCGCTGTGTGGGGGTGTGGAGGCGGTGATAGCAACAGCACGAGAGCGTGTGCAGCAGCAGCTGCAGCGGGAAGCAGCAGCAGCAGAGAGGAAGCAGCAGCAGGAGCACAAGAGGAGACAAATCGAATATGTTAAAATGGAGAGAGAGAGGGGACGGCGGCAGCGCGAGGAGCAGCGCGAGGAGCAGCGTAGACAGAAGGAAGCAGAAAGAGAGAAAAAGGAGAGAGAGAGGCAAGAAAAAGAAAAAGAAAAAGAAGAACAGCGACGTGTAAGTCGTGAAGAGCTAAATACCAACCCCTTAGTCTTTTAAAACCCTTAGACCCTCTCACGCTCGTGGGAGCTCACCAGTCGCCACCGCTGCCGCTCAGTGGGTCTGCGGGCCAGCTTGGCTGTTTGCAAGGCAATAATGCAACAACAGGAGCAGGAATGGCGGCAGGAGCAACAGGAACATCAGCCTCAACAGCTGCAGCAGTGCCGGTAGCAACAGCAGCAACACCTGGAGGATTTGTGTGTTTTGCCTGTTGTGTGCGTGCGTTTGGGTGAACAGCAGCGGCAGCAGCAGCAAGCAGAGAAACAAAAAGTGAAGAAGACGGACCCCAGCGTGAACAGGCAGCAGAGCCTAATGGCTTCCTGGCTGCGGCGTCCTCCCGCCCCTGTGAGCGGGGGACCCCTTGGAAGTGGGACCCCTGGAAGCGCCCAGGGTGCCAGGCCCCCCCCCGGGGGCCCTCACCAGGCCTTGGGGGTCACCACAGGAGAAGACGGCGGTCTTGTCGTTGTGCTTGATGAGGAAGAACAAGCAGACATCAGGCAGAAGATGGAACTCAGAAGGGCAGCAGAGGCGGAGGCTATCGCGTGGCGCGTAGCCCCAGAAGATAAAGAAGAATTTGTTGAGGTCGTCGAACGCTTAGCGGGCTGTACGTTCACCCTGACACTTGCAGGCAATTCATATCCGCAAACCCTGAAAAATCGGCAAGATAGAGAGCTGGGTACAGGGTATAGGGTTGAAGTTTTATGGCTTAGGATCTAGCGCAAAGGGTTTGTAATTAGATGTTTAGTGAAGGTGGAGGGTTTAGGGCTAAGGGTTCAGGGGCTCTTGCTGCTGCTGGGCCCTCCTTAGGCGCACAACAGCGGCACCGCCGTGTGGACTCCAAGGATTTGCCGCAATTTTCTGAAGGCAAGTTTGGGGCTTTAGGGTTCAGGTTTTAGAGTTTGGGAAATCGGGTCCAGAATGGAGGTGCATGCTGCAATAGCGAGGAGCAAGGAAGCAGCTGCTGTAGTTGTTCCATTTGGCTGCTGGTTGTGGCCCCTTTTGTGATGCTGTGTGTTTCTGCGGAGCCTCTGGTGGTGCGTTTTCTGCAGCACAGCAGCAGGAGCAGCAGGAGGAGGAGAGCGACCCTTCGCATCTGCTGCAGCAGTATTTGGAGAGGCATGCTGTACCCGCTCGGGACCGTCTGCGGGAGTTTGTCACCTTTTGCGGTTCGTTTCTTCATCGCGCTTGTCTTCGTTCTCTAGTTTCCTGTATATCAGTGCTGCTTGCGTATACCTACTTGCACGCATGTGCAAACAATTATGTACTTATTGTTTAGTGACGAACACACCCACACCCACACACCCATAAATGTATATATATATATATATATATATATATATATATA
>NW_013564519.1:0-7349 GCF_000499605.1 Eimeria maxima | reverse complement strand
ATATATATATATATATATATATATATATATATATATATATATATATATATATATATATATATGTATATATGTATATATGTATATATGTATATATGTATATATGTATATATGTATATTATGTATACAGGGTCGTACAAATAATGATATGTTACGTTGTATAATGGAGTATAAAGGTAAATTACCAAATAAATTAATTCGTTCAGGTCAATTCTCATCAAATCATTTTAATTCCGATTTTGATTTTATTTATAGAGATAAAGATTCTTTTTCTAAACAAGATATACATCGTATTATTCATGATCTAAGACCTACTAAGAATATAACGGAATCTTTATTAGATAAACAATCAGGTCTTACAGGTACGTAATTCATTATGATTACTTATCCTTATTCTCTTCTTATTCATGATCCTCTTCTTCTTTCTTTTTCTTGTTTGTTCTTGTTCTTGTTGTTGTTGTTGTTCTCGTGGTGGGGTTGTTTTGCTGTTCTCTTGTATGAGGATGTTCTTCTCTCTGTCTTTCCTCCATTCAACAGCACCATCAACAGTTCTATTATGTATATATATATATATGTATATATATTTATATATGCTGTATATGTATATATATATTTATATTGTATATATATGTATATATTATATATTATTATGTGTCTGTGTCTATAGGTACACCAGCAAAGATAAATTTTTTACGTCGTAAGATGCGTCAATTTGGTGATTTATTGGAGAAATGTTTGACATTAGATCCACAAAAAAGATTAACACCTGATGAGGCATTACAGCATCCTTTTGTTAAGGAAAGTATGCACTTTGTTGAGGGAGGAGGAGGAGGAGGAGGATCTTCTTCTTCCTCGGGTAATAGTTCTACTGCAGCAAAAAAATCTTAATCTTATTCTTTTTCTTATTATTCTTATTCTTATTCTTCTTATTCTTCTTATTCTTCTCTATAGAGAAAGGTTATTGATGGATTATGCTGAGGCTGGTATTATATTTATATGTGCAACAGCTACAGCAATAACAGCAGCAGCAGCAACAGCAACTGCAGCAACTGCAGCAACTGTAGCCGCTACTATTAGCAGCAAGAAGGACAAGGAGATGGAGGAGGGAGGGAGATAACACAGCGAGAAGAGAGGAGAAGCAAAAAACAATGAGGGAGGAGGACAGCTGGCGAAGAAGGAGAAGAAGAAGAAGGAGGAGGAGGCCATTCCTTTCATCCCCTTCTTTCCTTCTACTACTCCAGTCAAGCCATCATCATCATCAGCAGCAGCAACAGCAACAGCAGCAGCAGCAACAGCAGCATCAGCATCAGCAGGAACAGCAGGAAGAGCACATTGATCGCAAGAAGAAGAGGAGCAGCAGAAGCATAATGCTGCTGCTTTTTTGTGTTCCTTTTTGCTGTTCAGCAATTATAGTCATCGGCTGTCTCGTCATCCTTCCTTTTTTTTGCGCTAACTAACGAAGAAGGCAAGAAGAAGAAATCATGATGAGGGTCTTGTGTATGTTTTCTATCTTTTTTTCTTTTTTTTTTTTGTTGTTGCTGTTGCTGCTGCTGCTGCTGCTATCGTGCATATGCATATGCATGGCTGCTGCAACTGCATGCATGCAAAAAACAAACACACACATATCCATACATACAACATATACATATTCATACACATATATCCATCATATACATACATATATATATACATATATTTATATATGCATACATATATATATATACATACGTATATACACATGCACATGCATGCATACACCTTCTTTGTTTAAAAACAACAATGAAAGGGCTTGTCTTTTGCTGCCAATTTAGCAGCAGCGACGCCTTCAATCTAGGGTTTAGGGTTTAGGGTTTAGGGTTTAGGGTTTGAGCCCTATATAATATATGTATATATCTATGCCTACCTAGTGCGTGGTTGTTTGTGCTAGGGTGTGTTGCTGTTACCACCACCTACCCCCCCTCTGTGGGTCGTTGTGGGGATACCTCGATGGCAGTAGAAGCCGCTGCTGCCGCTGCTGTCGCTGCTGTCGCTGCTGCTGCTGCTGCTGTCGACCTCAATAGTAGGAGGGGGGAGGAAGGAGGAGAGCAGCAGCTAAGGCCCTATACTCTGCTGGAGGTAGCTGCCCCTTCTTTCTCTTCTTTCTGTGGATATCTGCTACGTAAGTAAAGGGAGGAGCGGATGGTAGTAGTGCGTTATTTGTAGCAGCAAGAAGCAGAAATCCTGCTGCTCCTTGTGCTGCTGCTGCTTCTGCTGCTGCTGCGCCTGCTTGTCTTTCTAACGAAACCAAACAAAGTCACAAAAAACGTACTTCTTTGTCTGTTTCATCATTTATTTTCTTCGCTACGCTAAAACGCACAAATATTATACACTTATAAGGCTTTTTTATATATTTACTTTTATTTTTATATATATTTACGTGATTTATATTTATGTATATTTGTATATCTATTAACAGAGGAAACGGGGAACACACTTATGTGCACTCAGGAACAGAGGCGCTATCGGTAACAAAGCGTTTCTTGTGTACAACAGCTTACGAATATTTTCTTGTGTTGGTTTTTTTGAGTCTTTTCTTCCTTTTCTGCTTCTCTATATGTGTTCTCTATGACTTGCTGTCTTAGCCACCACCATGCTATCTCTTTATATATATGTTTGTTGATGAACTCTTTTCTTACCTTTCTTTTGTAAATGTTTATTTATTTCTTGTCGTCAGCAGAGAGGGCGGCTGACTAACAGAAGACACGTCGAGGCCGCATTTGCAGGTTAGTTGGACTCCTATGCACGCATATGCAGAAAAACACGAAAACACAATTTAATAAATTAACCCCTTTTCTTGTTTTTCCTTCATAAATAAATTAAACATGCTTTTTTATTCATGAAAATCATAAAGATCATACAGATTACCTTCTTTTTTTGCTGCTTTCCTAGCTGTTCATGTTTGCGGAAACTCAGGGATATTTCAGGTGTACGTTCAGCTCATTTATTCACCTTTTGCAAGTTTTGCCTTTTCTTCTTTTTATTGTGTATTTTTCGTGTTTTTTCCTTAATGTATATTGGTTTATTGTTTTATTTATGATTATTTTTGTGTTCTGTCCGCAGGTGTCCTCAATGACGCATTGAATTCTTTTTGTTTTTCTGCCCCCTCTCGCCCAAGTCGTTTCATCCATCGTTCATCTTTGAGTGTATCGGAAAGCGTTCTTCTTGAGTAATTGGCGCACGCAAGAAAAACAACAAATATAAACAGACAGAGTGATACTAGTGTGTACCGTCAACATATAATTAATTCATCACTAGGCAGACAGTTAGGGAGAATGATAGGCAGGCTAGTTTATATAATATAATAATATGAAGAAATAATAGGCATAAAAGGTTTCTCGTTACATCTAAGGAAACAATTAAATAATTATGACGTGACTATTGATATATATTTATCATGAGGGAAACGAATTAAATAAGAATAAGAAAATAAGCAGAAATTAGAAGAAATAAAAAGACGACTATAATAAGTCGCCTATTAACCGAAAGGGATACGACGAGACGGTTGTTTTTTTTTTCTTTTTTTGTATTTTATGTATTTTTTTTCTTTTTTCTATTTTGTTTACCTTTATAGTGCATGCATGCAACGTTACTTTGAATGCGGAGGAAATTATATTATTTATTATTTATATATTGTTTGTTTCTACCGGATCAATGGTGGTACAGCTGAGGTTTAAGGAGACGGCATTGTTTAGGGTTTAGGGTTTAGGGTTTAGGGTTTATTAGGTGGTTGTTGAGAGGAGGCTTTTTTTTGTTGAATTTTGTTTGCTGTTCTTGCAGTGTAGGGAGGACGTTTTCCTTTCTTTTCTTTTCTTTTATATTTTTATTTATTTATTTATTTATTTAGATTTATATTAATTATATGCATGCGAAGCACTTGCGGGGTGTCGCGCAGATATATACAGCAAAGAACGAACAGACAGTGGCGAGGGCTCATAGAACAACAAGAGCAGCAGCAGCAGCAGCAATTGCAGCAATTGAAGCATCACCAACTACAACTGCTGCTGCTGCTGCTGCTGCTGCTGCTGCTTGTGCTTCTCATTGGGCATACTCTAGGTATGAAGTGCTGCATAGACTGTCGTCTAATGTTGACGACAAATGTGTGTGTTTGTGTGTTTTTTTCCATTAATTTATTATTTATTTATTTATTTATTTATATTTTTCTTTTTTATTTATTAAAAAAAAAAAAAAAGAAAAAATAAGAAGAAAAATTCTGACTTGTGCGTTTCTTTTGCAGCTGCAATCGTCGCGCTTGTTGATGTAGGGGGTGGAGGCTAAGGAAGTTGTTTATTTAATTTTATTTATTTAATTTAATTTAATTTAATATAATTTAGTTAATTTAATTAATTTAATTTAATTTAATTTAATTTAATTTAGTATTTATATTTATGTTGTGTATATTTATTTAAATTAATATTCTTTTTTTTGTCTTATTGTGCACTGTATACACTTAAATAAACACTTATAGACAGTAGCTTTGCAGGTAACAGGTTAATAGCTTCACTATCTGTAATTAGGGTTTAGGGTTTAGGGTTTAGGGTTTAGGGTTTGATGTTCTCCTTTTTTTAGGTATTTTTATGTGCAATATCTACTTGTCCAGGTGTGTGTGCATGCACAATTATTTGTTTAGTTTCTTTTGCTTGCATGCGTCTTGCTTATCAATAAATAAATATTTTATATACAATTTAGTTAATTATTACTTATTTTATTTATTTTATTTATTTTTTTTTATTTTATAAATTTGTTTTAATGCAAAAATAAGGTATTTCTTTGCCGCTGCATTGCATGCAAAAAAGGGCGGCGTTATTTAGTACTTTCTTCTCTCTTGAAGAAACAAAAAAAAAAAAACTATTTATTCTTTTTTTTTTTAATTTATTTATTACTTATGTACTATTTATATATTATTTAGTTAGTTAAATAGAGAGGATAAAAGAGAGTTTATTATTTTATTGTTCTTTTTGTTACATCTTCTACCTTTATAGAGGAAAATAATAAATGCCTTAGTAGTAAAATAATGAGGAAAAAAGCATTTATTCCTTTTTCTTGTTTCTTCCTCCCTTTTAGGTAATTAGATCTATTTATTCGCTTACTATTCAATTTAGGTAGTTCTTTTTGTACATTTTTCCGTCTTTTTTCGCTCTATTTGCATTTATTTTAATTTGTTTAGATCTTACTAACACTACATAAACCCTAAACCCTAAACAATTATACATGTTGAGGGTTTAGGGTTAGAATGTTGTTATTAAGACCCTACCCCTTATACTCGTCTCCCTTGGCTCAATAATGAGGGTTTAGGGTTTAGGGTTTAGCAAGGGGCTGATAGAGAGCTCTACAGGATTATTCTTCTTTTCCTTTTAGTCAAGCTTACTGTAGGCAGCACTTGGCTACGTTTTCTTTGCATGCAAAAAATGGGGTATTTGTGTGTTAGAAGGTGGGGTTGTTGCGTAGCTGTATATATATGCCAATACATACACCCACTCTGTCGCCTAACCCTAAGGCCTCTTGATGCGTGGAGGACTAAGAAGCATTTTATTTCGTTTAATTTAAATATTTGTACTCTGTTGCTGCTTATAGATGTACTTTAATAGGCTCGCAGTCTTTCTATTCAGGAGGAATGCAGCCGTCGATACAGCCAGCCGCTTTCTTCCTATTCAGCATCATAAGCGAATATATCTGATTTTATTGGATGACTAAAGTTTTAAATAAATTTTCTATCAATTACAATTCATAATATTGTAGTAAATGGAGGACTTTCCTCTGTTCTTGCTGGGCTAGCTCCTTTGCCTTCTCCAGCGTGCGCCTCCGGGTTGAGAGCGTAACAACGGGAGAAAGTGCAAATAAATTGGCTGTAAGAGTATTTCATTTACTTTAATTTATTAATTATTGTTTTTCTGTGCATTTGATGCTTTGAAATATCTTCGCCTTTCCATGCAGCTTGCTGCGGTGTATCGGCAGCGGGAGCGCGGTCATCGAGAACCGTTGTTTTTATGCACACTAGTAAAATAGGGGAATATTTGAATAATTTTTGTTTTATTTTGAATATTTTAAACTTAAATTCAATTTGTACGGTGAAAAGGAATTAAAATATTCTTTTTTCCCATTGTTTCCCCCCCACCGGCGCGCCGCAGTGGTCCTTGTGAGCGCTTCGGCGGTCTAGCAGCCCGTGGGTGGTTTAGTGCCTGTGACAGGAGAAGGAGGAGGCACATCAACATCACGAAATACGTTTTTAATTCATTTCACGGATTTACTTCCTTTTGCAGATATTTTATTCACTTTTACTTCATTTTTCCCCTCCGATCGCTGTGCTTTCCCTCGTTATAATCATCCGCCTATTGCAAGATGAAGCCCCAGGCAGAATGGGCCGCTGAAAAGCCCGACAAGGGTGGGTAATTCAATTTAATGAGTTTATTAAAGAATTCAACATTATATTTAAGATAATTAAGCCATTTATTACCTCCACAACGCCTCCTGAGTTCCTATTCAACATGGCGGCTGTGTTGTGCAACACGAAAGGGAAAGCAGATTTTTCAACTATATAACTATAGAGTATTCTTTTTCTTTTTTTTAATAATAATAAAGTGTGTTATTTTTCGTGTATATTTATGCAGCAAAGTTGGCAACAGAAGCAACAATGAAGTCAATAAAAACATCAGATGTTAATTTTCCTGCTAGTAGTGTTAAGTATGCGGGTACAAATGTTGTAGAAGGAACAGTTAAATCAACAGAAGATGTTGTTAGAGAAATGAGGACATGGCTTAAGTAAGAAAATATTATTTAATATATTTATTCTTCTTCTCCCTTTCTTCCTCTTCCCCTCAATATACTTTATACATATATACAAGGCAAGATTGCTTCTTTGTTTATTTGTTTGTTTGTTCTTTTATTTATTCTGTTGTGCTTCTTTCTCTTCGTTCATGCATGCATGCATGCATAGAATACATATATATATAATACATGCATGCACGTATGCATGCATGCATTATATTTATTTTTTTTTATTTATTTTTCTTTAGGACTGGTATTGCCCCCGATGGCACACGAATGATGACCGATGAAGCCTCCCAGTGGTAAGAATTTATATTTCCTTCTTTATTTGCTGCTGCTGCTGTTGCTGTTGTTGTTGCTGTTGCTGCTGTTTCCGTTGCTGCTGCTGCGTCTGCTACTGCTGCTCTTATTGGAGTTGCTACACACGCACGATACAAGTTGACACGCACAAAAAAAACAACACAAACAATATATACATAATATATATATGTATATATATGTATATATATATGTATATATATATGTATATATATATATATATATATATATAT
>NW_013564518.1:0-2500 GCF_000499605.1 Eimeria maxima | reverse complement strand
CAGCGTCTATGGGCAGCAACGTTAGGGGCAATGGCCTTTTGTCGTGCTGCTGCTGCAGCAGCAGCAGCAACAGCAGCAACAGCAGCAGCAGAAAGCCTTCTTGCAAGGCTTCCTTTTGTTGATTCTGCTATTCTGCAGAAACTGCAGCAGCAGCAGCAGCAGCAAAAACAGCCGCAGCAGCAGCAGCAGCAGCAGCAGCAGCAGCAGCCGCAGCTGTTTGTACGTATTGACGCTCATGGGTCTCTTAGTATAACTCCTTATGCGTTTATTAAGGACAATGATGCTGCTGCTGCTCCTGCTGCAGCGGCAGCAGCAGCAGCAGCAGCAGATGCTGCTGCTCCTGCTGCTCCTGCTGCTGCTGCTGCTGCTGCTTGTAGCCCATTCAGGTGTCTTGGCAGCTTTATTGATATAAAGGGACTATGCATGCAATCATCATGGGCAGCACATCTCTTCTTAGGGTCTCCTTTGCTGCTGCTGCTGCAGCAGCTGCAGCAGCAGCACGACCGTAAGGAAATAGTTGATCCAATGGCAGCAGCAGCAGCAGCTGCTGCTGCTGCTGCTGCTGCTGCTGCTCAAGGGCCACCAGGAGAAGTACCTACCCTAGAGACCGAGGGAATGCCTAGGGGACTGGAGAGGTTTGCTGCTGCTGCTTCTCCTGCTGCTGCTGCTGTTGCTGCTGCTATAAGACAACAGCATGCATTTATCCTCTCCTCTAGGAATTCCCTCTCTCTACCTTTTGTTGTCCGGTATGTTGCTGCTGCTGCTGCTGCTGCTGCTGCTGCTGCTGCTGCTGCGCACACAGGTGCTGTACCATCTGCCCTGCAGCAGTAGCATCTGTTGCCGCCCAAAGTTGCTGCTGCTTCTGCTGCTGCTTCTGCTGCTGCTGCTGCTGCTGCTGCATGTTCTGTGCTGTTAACCGTGTTAATATTGCTGCTTCTATTGCTGCTGCTGTTGCATTACTACTACTACTGCTGTTGCTGCTGCTGCTGCTGCTGCTGCTGCTGCTGCATGCAGGAGACAGTTGTCTGCAGGTCAGCCATCTGTGTCTGTCCCTCTCTTTGATTTTGTTGTTTTTATTGATGGAAGTATAATGCCTCTGTCTATACACCAGAAAGGAGACACATCTGCTGCTGCTGCTGCTGCTGCTGCTGCAGCAGGAGCAGAATCAGCAGCAGCAGCAGCAGCAAAAGATACAACAGGTGCAGGAAACTCTCTTACGCCATCACCACCACCACAACCATCATCATCACCATCATCAGCTTCTGCTGCTTCTCCTCCTGCTGCTTCCCCTGCTGCTGCTGCTGCTGCAGCAGCAGGAGCAGCAGCAGTAGTAGTACCATGGGAAGGTACATGGGGTATAGGTATTCGTGTTCGTCCTTTTATGTTGGGGCTTTCTTTTAATATTAAATCTACAGATAATGCATGCAAATTCTTTATTACTAATAAATATTAATTAATTAATTAATTAATTAATTAATTTAATTAATTAATTTAATTTATTTATTTATTTGTTTATTATTTATTAATTGTGTATGCATGCATGTGGGGATGCATGCATGCACAAAGCAGCACGTGCATGCATGCAGACATGCATGCACGAGCAGCAGCAACACATGCATGCATGCAGCAGCACAGGATGCATGCATGCAGCAACACAGGATACATGCATGCAGGCATGCATGCACCATAACAGCATGCATGCATGCATGCATGCATGCATGCAGCAGCACAGGATGCAGGGATGAAGGGATGCAGCAGCAGATGCTGCATGCATTTAGCAGCAAATGCATGCATGCAACAGCAGCAAACGCATGCATGCATGCATGCATTATGTAACATTTTTAAGGACTTTTGTGACTTTGTTTGTTTTCTTTTATTCTTATTTATAATATTATGAGCAGCAGCAGCAGCAGCAGCACTAGCAGCAGCAGCAGCACTAGCAGCAGCAGCAGCACTAGCAGCAGCAGCAGAACTAGCAGCAGCTATAGCAACAGTGTCAATAGTAGTACTAGCAGCAGCAGCAGCAACAGCAGCAGCAGCAGCACCAGCTATTTTAATGCTATTTTCTTCTCTCTAATAAGAAAGCCCCAAGAGCTATTGCATGCATGCATGCATTAATATGCATGCATGCATGCAAACATGCATGCATGCATTAAAATACATGCATGCATGCATGCATGCATGCATGCATATTAAAAAGGGAATTAATTAAGTTTGTGTCTGCTTCTGTGCATGCAAACAGCAGCAGCAAGGAGCAGCAGCGGCAGCAAGAAGCAGCAGCAGCAAGCCCCACACCCTCTGCTTACACAAGGAAATATATATATACAGTAATAAATAAGGTAGTAATTATACATAATAAATATATTATTTATTTATTTATTTATTTATTTATTTATTTATTTATTTATTTATGTGCATGCAGAAGGAAGGAAAAGAGACGGCAAATATAACAACCTATAAATACTTATGCATGCATATATATATATATATATATATATAT
>NW_013564517.1:0-7691 GCF_000499605.1 Eimeria maxima | reverse complement strand
CATTGAAGTTGCATCGTACTCGGTGTTGTGGATCAAGTTCCACTTGAGTGTTCATTGGTTCTGTATCGTACGTTCTCCTAGTTGTTGTAGCAGCAAAACGAACTACTCACCCTATTAGTGGCGTGGCGATTCATGTGCTGTATGTATGTACTTCATGCAGCTGCCAGTGATTGACCTGGTGCACAGCTTAATACGTGTTATATATTGAGTACCTGCAGCAGGTCTCCCAATTAGCATGGGTGCAGCTGGAAATAGAGGGGGGAAACCATCGTGGGGCAAATTAAGCCCAAAGCGAATAAAATGAATAGAGCAACGACTAAACAGCAGTGGGCAGTCGACGGTCGTATACATGAATTTGGTAATATGACAGTTGAGATATTGCACGTGAAAAGCTAGCCGCCTTACACTTTTGCATGTGGTTAGACTGTGGAGTATGGGAACATTAGGGCCAGCTGCACCAGAATAGCCCTCGTTCTTACGCAGGCCTAGCTTCCGGAGACTGATGTGCATGAAAATGATAAAGTCGAATTTGTCAAGCAGTTATTGACACAATAGGCCGGTTCATAGTAGCAATGGCGTAAATGGCATTCAAATTTCACCTTTTGAGCCAAGGTCGCCAAGGGAGAACAACCTGTAGCATTTGCTTGTGCCTGCTGCTCCAAGGCGTACGTGGCTGCGGCGCTGTATGAGTTGGCGTTAAACCATGTTGCGACAATCTGATAACCGCGCAAGTACGCATGTAAGGAATCCTTAATACACACCAGCGGTGTTTGTGTTTCTACGGATATGTGAGTGTTTTCCTTGATGGCACCTGTCCCCACATTTGGCTGGACAACGTGTTTTCACGCATACAGCGTTTGGCTAGGCAGCATAGAGCATCCGTCTTACTTAAGAAGTAACAGCTTCCGTTGTATTGCTGGTATGCATTCTGTAGCCATTTGGGATCAGCGCGGAGTTAAGGATGCATACACATACCGGCCTTTGCGACTTGAGGGCACGTTTGCATGAATTTTCCCATACGTGTGCATTCACAAATAATACAGTTAGGGTTTTGGGCCTATTTATGGGGCATGACAATGTCTGCACGCAGATATTCAAAGAAAGCCCGAAGTGCCTAATATGAGCTATTCATCTGTTCCACTAACCTTGCAAGCTTCATGTGGGGCATTCTGCTTATGTACGGTCAGAAAGTTCGCCTTCTGATATGCGCCAAATTTTAGCATATACAGGATACCCATTGTTTTAAAGGGAGGCCTGCACACACCTACTGTCACAAGCAGTTTTCCTTGACGCCATTCCCAGGAAAATCGTTGCCTACCTATAGTGCATTAAAGAATCTCCGCTACTTTCCTGCGTAACTGCGTAACCAATTTGGTTGAGTGCTGTGGGTGGTTGGAATATTCTTGCAGTAGTTGTATTTTGGGTTTTGGGCTTATTTATGGGGCATGACAATGTCTGCACGCAGATATTCAAAGAAAGCCGGAAGTGCCTGCGATAGGGGACCATTTGGTTTATATCAGTGCTTTCGACGACGTCTGCATAACTGTCAAGCGCATGATGTTCTACATACAAGCCGTGCTCTTGACGGACAATTTCCATATTGCGCCGAGTCAGTGAAACGCCTCTCAATGCAGTAGGTGAGTATGGCTACATGCTCTCAGACACTTTAGTCCTGCCAATGTGCCCACTCTCAAGAATAGCACACCATATCAGATCTGCCCCAGTCTGAGACATCGGAATCCTCCTCCGGTTGCCTCTTCTCGCTAGGGTGAATTAGCTAATTATGTTACTGTATGAGGCGGCAAGGCTTTCTAACGCTTATCGCCAACTACGCTTCCCGGTCGGTTTCGTATAGCATTACCAGTTGACCACTTTTAGGCTCTGCATTTATGATATATGAATAACGATTTAAGCTTATCCGTTGAAGCTTAGGTGTGGCTTTGGGGCTGAAGCTCTGGGGCATAGTGTTTAGGCTTTTAGTGTATAGGGTTACGCGTTTTAGTGTTTTGGGGTCAGGGATTCTAGCATATGTTCTTTTTCTTACGTTTACAACTGATGACATATGCCTTTAGGCTTAGAGCTTACGGTTAGGAGTTTACGCCTCATCGTTGAGGGCCTTAATTTTAGTGGTCTACGGTCTAGGCTTTAGAGTATTTGGTCATAGGTTTCTGGGACAAGAACCCATGGTTTAGCGTTTTACGGCTTCGGGTGATATGATTTTAGGTCTTTTGATAAAGGCTTCAGGGTTCGCTGTACACGTTTTAGTCTTCGGGTCTAGCGTTTAGATTACGGCGTATGGTTTGATGCCTCTACGGTACTTGGTCTAGGGTTGTACGGTTTAGGGCAAAGGTCAGTCTTACTCTGCGAGAATCTGCACGTACGGACGGGTCGATGTGATGCGTGCCGCACACTGGGCATCCCATCATTGTGATATCAGCGTCGTGCTGGCGCCGTACCCAGCCGGGGCTGCCCTGTAGGTAGCTGGATACGAGCGAATGCATGACGCCGCAGCCGCTTCAATACGTACACCAGGAGAGTGAACGATAGCTGCGTTTCGTGGGGAAGCGAGCACGGTGAGGCGTTCTCTAGGACGGTGAGGCGTTGTCGACTGCCTGCGGCTGTGGTATTCGCATTTTCTTGAAGGCGCAGAGCGCGTGCTTTGTCCGTGTTCTCATCGCGTCGATAAACATGTATTACATGTGTGAAGTGGAACGCTCAGCTTGTGAAGACTGCCGCACTAGCTATCTTCCTGCATTAAGGTCCTACGCACATTGAGGGGAGCTGCGAAAAGGCAGATGTCAGGCTTGCAGATATTTTCCGTAGTTGCAGGTCTACACAAATCGTCCATAGCATCTTCCCGTAGTGACGCTTCTGCCTGCTGCTACAGCTACAGCTGACGGTCCTCTCTGCGGATATATATTTTCAGCCTACTCCTGTTGCACCAGCACGGCCTGCAGTTAGGGCTCCCGAACGCAATTAAACCTGCGTCTACGCAGCTGTTTCAAAGCATCCTGTAGTGAAGAGTCCAGTCACGCAACTGAAACTACGTGAAAGTCTAACCTGCGCAACCTAGGTGCATAGCGCTTAACTAATACTGGTCGCTGAGAATATTACTCCACAAATCGTAAAATACCATTAGCCGATTATTAAGGGTTCAAATGCCGGCTTCATAAAAATGGTTTCATAAAACTCCACCAACACCCACACTTGCCACTCAATCGCCGAATAACCCTCCGTATCCTTTTTCCCTTTCTGCAACAAAATCGGCCAACAGGCAGATTGATTCGAGACATAATACATTAAGGACCAGAGACGTTAGGCAGACGAGGTTCAGTACCTCGTCAATTGACGATGCAGCGAAGGATATGGCCCAGATGGGAACCTGCCCACCATCAGACCATTCACCCACCATTATTTGTTCCCAAAGTTCAGCAAGTGTGAGTTCACTAAGCGAGAGCTCACATACTTAGGCTACACGATCAGTGCTAAAGGCATAAAACGAGCAGCGGACAGGATCATCGCCGTAAGGGAAAGGCCATAGGTGCTGGAGAACGCGACTCAAGTTCGGCAGTTCCTGGGCACTGTTAACTACTGCCGGAGGTTTATGGGCCCCGACTTCGCAACGGTCGCCCGCCCTCTTGTCGCAGTCACACGAAAGGGCACCCCTTTCAAGTGGAATGAGGCGCACACACAAGCGGTACGACAGCTCAAACAATACGTATCGACTACACCACACTACAAGTCCCTTCAACCGCGAAGCCCTTGGACCTTTTTACAGATGCGTCAGCATTTGTAGTAGGCGCTGTCCTCGAACGAAATGGGAAACCGATAAGGTTCCTTAGTCAAGCCATGAATCCCGCTCAGCTAATGTATTCAATCTACGATCAGGAACTCCTGGCCCTTTGTCACCGTGCTAGTAGGCGCGTCACCGTACTAGTAGGCGCACTTGCTGAGAGTCTCCCAAGTCACTGCCTACACCCTCCAACAAGCTCTCACTCACCTACAACAACTCAAAGCGTCGAAGCCTCTTTGCAAGAAAATCGAGCCATCGGGAGGTGCGGCCGCAAAGAGGCTTCGACGCTTTGAGTTGTTGGAGACACTTGGTTGCGGGCTTCTGGCAAGTAGGTGATGGTGAGTTCTGGGAACTCTGCAAGAAAATCGAGCCATCGGGAGGTGCGGCCGCAGAGTTCCCAGAACTCACCATCACCTACTTGCCAGAAGCCCGCAACCTAGTGGCAAATGCGTTGTCCCGCGTTCCTTAATAGCCGGCTCACAGTGCGAATACCTCTCCCGCTGAACCCACAAAGCTCACACACGGGTCATTCGCGGCCCTCCAGCCAGACATTAACCCTGCAGCCACCTCCACTACGAGAAGGGGACAGCAGAGAGTCTATGAAGAACTCGCGAGCATCCGTTTGCGTTCCTTCCGAAGACGACCGGCCACGCAACCTTCTAACCCGCCGCTGACACCTTCTCCCCCTACCCCTACTCTCGACTGGCCAGCAGGCTATTCTAAGTGTCCGAGCTTTTGCAACCTCTATCAGACTGCAGCAGCCAAGCCAGGCGAAATAGTACAATTAGAATTCCAGCATCGCTGTCACGGGTTCCGCTATCCGACACCCTACTTGAGCATACGCTTCAATGGCATCTGGCTGATTTGCGTCCCTTAGTTTCCAGAATTTGTGACGCATATCTTGTACACCCACCACGACCACGTGACGGCCGAGCACAGGTGACCGAAGAAAACATATATAGCCCTCAGCACTACTACTGGCCCGGCATGCGAGCCTACACTAACGCCTACGTGGTCTCCTGTAGACAGTGCCGAGCCCCCCGGCCTCCTACAGCAGCTTCTAATTCCCTCCCGCCGATAAAGCCATCTCAGCCTGGACCTTATTACGCACCTGCCCCCACGACGTCAGGGAACGACACCATTGTTGTAGTAGTGGATTCACTCAGCAAATGGCCCACTTCGTTCCCACAAAGAAGTCCTTTTCCGCTGACGACACTATGACCCTACTGGCTGACCAGCTTAACAGATATCACGGCTTCCTCGAAACCGTTATTTCCGGTACGGACCCGCGGTTTCAGTCCGAAGTGTGGGCACAGCTATGCTCACGCTTTAATATTCAGAGGGCTATGCCTTCCCCCTACCATCCGCAAACGGATAGTCAGACGGAGAGCGTCAATCGTACCCTCGAGCAAATGCTGCGTACATATATCCAGGCGGACAAGCGGGACTGGGAGGGCCTGCCACCGGCCCTGGAGCTGGCCTATAATTCCACACACCACTCCTCTACAGATATCTCTCCATTAAAGGTAATGATCGGAGAGAACCCAGTTACTGCAGCAGACCTAGATATTATTCGGGCATTGCCCCCTACACTCACCCCACCCATTACTAAGCTCTTTCGGCAGCTTTGTGATCGGGCTCGTAGCCACATACTGAGGGCTAAGTGGAGACAGAAGTACTACGCAGATTCAAAGCGCCGAGCCATGGAGTATAAGGTGGGCAATCAGGTGTGGCTCCGCAGCAAACATTTGCCAGCACTCAACCATTGCACCATGTTAGAACCCCGGTACCGAGGTCCACTCACAGTAGCTGAACGTGTTGGTAAGGTGGCTTACCCCCTTGCCTTGCAACCCACCTGCGAGGGAGCCAACGTCTTCCACGTGTCTCAGCTGGTTTCCCACTACCCCCGGGAGGAGACCCAGGTACCACAGGAAGCCCAGGTGGGCTGGCCACCTGTCTGTAAAGACGCCGGCAACCCGACAGATCAATTTATTGTGGATGACATTATCGGAGAACGATAGTTCTCCGATAAGATAATGAACCCGCACTATAGCCACTGTGACCACGACGCCTGGGCACATTGCATATTGCGCTGGTTCCTTACTACTTAATAAATTATGCGTTTCGTTTAAGGATAGACAAGTGGTCAACTAGACTGGTGCGGGAGGTCGCTGGCCTTAAAGAAACCTATAAGGTGAGTTGTCCTGTTAGGCTGTAGCTCTATTGGCCCTCTTGGTAGGCTTTGGACTCTCGTCCCACTCTTGGTTTACCATTGTGTGCCCGATGTAGCAAGGTGGTTCGAGAGGGGATCATATATAAGCGCAAACGAGGCTTCTTGGTTGCATGTAACCAAGAAGGCCTCGTTTGTGCTTTAGAGAGTTGTTGAGTACTTTTGCTAGCGAGCCATTTGTTTTCTAGGAGCGCGTAAGGGTTCATGCGCCAACTTGGTTGCATGCAAACAAGAAGGCCTCGTTTGCGCTTTATATATATATGATGCTCTCTCGAACCTTGGTGTGAAGCAGCTTTCCGGCTCGTTGCCTGTTCTCTTGCAGCTTCAGGCGCTCCAAGTTCTGCTCAGGATGCCTTTGGACGGGCATACGTTGGTTGAACAGAACCCTGATCCTTTAGTATTTTGGCTCCAAGTTAGGTCACATTAGTTGCTCGATAAGATGCAACATCTGCATTACCCTGAGGGGCGCATAAAGAAGACAGCAAGTTCGAAGGTATCTGAAAAATTGGTGATCAGCTCCATCATCACTGTCAAAGGGATAGACTCGTTGAACCCAAGATCATGAAGAATTATTACAAGGATAGACCCACATTGGACTTCGTTGCATGCATACCCAAGATGCCGTCGTTCTCCCGGACGCACCAGGAATCACAGCGGATGCATCAGGAAGCACAGCGCGCCTCCCGACTGAAAGGTACAGTCTTCGCCAGGCCTACATTGAGTGCAACCGAACCAAAAGGCGTACAACAAAAAACCGCCGCCCGATACGCTCACGCACCTCACCCGATACGCTCGCTCACCTCTCTATACCGTTCAAGTTTGTATTCTTAGCGTTGCTGAGGAGAAGTGTTTGCTCCCTTAAGCAAAAATGTGCCCCTCGCTTCTCATGATTTTCGTTTCAATATTTCCATTTTCACTAGCGATGACCGGTATGCATGAGCCACACGACGCATTGCGTGTATCGTCGATGAATGATTTAGCAGATAATGAAGCAGCTGTTGTTCATGGCGGCGTTCCATTGCCGAACAGAGTGCCACGCAACGCTTCGCCGCCAACTGTCCTGACCTCGTTGTTGATATCGCTGGGTGCTGCTTTTCTCGTCGTGCGTTGTTTCATTGCCCTGAAGTCCCGTATAGATGAACATCAATATGCTATAAATTCGCAAAGGCTTGCATTTGACAGAGGCGAAGATTGCCCCGTGAGTATTCGCACAAAGGTCCCTGACGCGCGTTTGCTCTCTTGGTGGGAGGAATAACCAGGTGTCTAGCGCATGTTGGGCTTTTTGAAGAATCCAAAGGCCCTGCAAGCACAGCAAATTCATTGCTTTAAGAGGTGCGCTCAAACACAATATTGTATATTCAAACCCTTAATACATTCATACAGGTATTTATAATGCATTAAAATCATTTGTAACTGGCTAAATCAAACTGTGAAGCACCACTCTATGCGTTGTAACGTAAATGAAAGTCAGTCATGGCGGTACCCTACAATGCCTGTATGCATGTGCGTATGTAGTCGATTTATGCTTGCATGCATATGTGCAATAATTTGCACTTTGGTGCACACACCTGCAACTTGTATGCACTCCGTAGCTGCATGACCGAATGGGCTTGTTGAGTGGATGTATACACTGCCGGCTTGCTTGGATACAATTATTTGTCTGGTGTA
>NW_013564515.1:5000-7418 GCF_000499605.1 Eimeria maxima | reverse complement strand
GAAAGAGATAAAGAAGAAGACAAATAAATAAATAAATAAATAAATAAATAAATAAATAAATAAATAAATAAATAAATAAATAGATTAATTAATTAATTAATTAAATTAAATTAAATTAATGGTAAAATAATTAAAAATAAATAATAATTAATTTATGTATACATATATATATTTATATATTTATACATTTATATATTTATTATATATAAATAAATAAATAAATAAATAAATAAATAAATAAATAATAAACTTACGTCTCCATAAGAATCTAATTTATTTAATATTTTTCTTTTTTTTTTTTTTGTTGGTCTTTTTGAGTGTTTTTCCCAAACAAATTCATCTTCTTCCCATCTGTATAAAAAAAAAAAAAGGGTTTAGGGTTTAGGGTTTAGGGTTTAGGGTTTAGGGTTTTTTTTTAATTTATTATTTATTTTGGAGTTTTTGGATGTTTTACTTTAATTACGTGCGTTTATTGTTTTTTTTCTTTCTTTTTTCTACGAAACCCTAAACCCTAAACCCTAAACCCTAAACCCTAAACCCTAAACCCTTACCCTTTAGGGTCTGAGACTTCATATACACTGTCTGTAGAAATATAAATATAAACGCCGAATAAACCCTCTAAACCCTCAAGTGCTGCCTGCAGCAACACAACAATAAACCCTAAACCCTAAACCCTAAACCCTAATCACCAGCATTAAAACTTTTATCCTAAACCCTAAACCCTAAACCCTAACCTCTATATGCGCGGGTTTATATCCACAAAAATCGACGACTCCAAGCCAAGGCTGCAAATCCACACAAACCCTAAACCCTAAACCCTAAACCCTAAACCCTTGTAAATCGTAAGCCTTAAACACTTAACCACAGCCCCCCCAACCCCAATGCCCTAAACCCTAAACCCTAAACCCTAAACCCTAAACCCTAATTTTTTTTTACCTCTCCATTAGTTGCTTTTTTAATTAAATTAGCGTATTCTTTTTGTTTATTTCTGTCTCCTTTTATCCATTCAACATTAGGGACTGCATGCATGCAATAATATATACACATATATATAGCTAGCTAGCTAGCTAGCTATTTATCTAGCTAGCTAGCTACCTACCTACGTATATAGATAGATAGAGAGATGGACAGCTAGCTAGACAGCTAGCTAGACAGCTAGCTAGACAGCTAGCTAGACAGCTAGCTATAAAATAAATAAATAAATAAAATAAATAAATAAATAAATAAATAAATAAATAAATAAATAAACTTACAGTGTTTAATTGGCCAATATTGATGTCCTCTGTTTATTAAATTTATTTTATAACCAATAGAAGATAATATACCTAAATAAATAAATAAATAAATAAATAAATAAATAAATAAATAAATAATTTAATTAATTAATTAATATTAATTATATTAATTAATTAGTTAAATAAAAGATATAATTAATTAAATTAAATAAATAAATAAATAAAAATATGCAAAAAAACTATCACACTCTCCTCGCTGTTCTGCTGCTGCGGCTGCTGCTGTTGCTGCTGCTGCTGCTGCTGATGCTGGTGCTGTTGCTGCTGCTGCTGCTGATACTGTTGCTGCTGCTGCTGCTGATGCTGTTGCTGCTGCTGCTGCTGTTGTTGTTGTTGTTGCTGCTGTTGCTCTTTCCCTCGCTGTTGCTGCTGTTGCTGTTGCTGTTGCTGTTGCTGTTGCTGCTGCTGCTGCAGTTGTGTGTCACTACTACAATAATTAAATTAATTAAATAATTAATTAAATTATTTAATTAACTTAATTGTTATTTATTTATTTATTTATTTATTTATTTATTTATTTATTTATTGACTAACTTTGTGTCTGTATGCCCATGAATCCATTTCCTCCTAAGATTAAAACCCTAGGGTTTACTAAACCCTTATTAGGGTTTACGAATAAACCCTTATTAGGGTTTATTAAACCCTTAATAGAAGGGTTTATAGAGGCAGAGGCCCCTAAACCCTCATTATTCATCTTTTTCTTTTATTGCATGCATAAAAAGGTGAATATACACCCAAAAATAAATAAATGCAAGCAAAAAAAGCTGCCTATACACTTGAAATTTGCATGCAAATCCATGCAAATACATGCACGCTTGCAGATACACCGCAAATATATATTCAATTTAAAGATATCTAATTAAATATAAATAAATATAATTAAGTATAATTAAATAATTCATAAAAAGAATAAAATAAAAAGAAATAGATCCTTTTTTCGTCATTTATAAGGTATAGGCGGCAGCGGGGGGCCCCGTAAGGGGGGTAAGGGGGGCCCCCCGGTCAATAAACGAAAAAGAGGGGAAAAGGGCAATAAATAAAAGAAATAAATATATATTTGTTTTAATTAAATATATATTTATTTATTTTAGTCTTTTTCTCTCCTTTTTATGCCCTTTTTATCCTT
>NW_013564514.1:45000-50822 GCF_000499605.1 Eimeria maxima | reverse complement strand
TTTAGGGTTTACATTTTCATGAGTAATAGAATTATTAATTTGTTTAAGATTAACAATTCTTGAGGAAATACTTTTTATTCCTTTGCTAATTAATTTTTCTTTATTAGGTGTTAATACTGTACTTAATATTTCCTCATCTACTTCCCGTAAAAATGTACCTATAAATAAATTATATTCTATATAAACCCTAAACCCTAAACCCTAAACCCTCAATATGACTGTCAGACCCTCGATTTGCAAATGTCAACTTGCTGCTGCTATAAATACTGCTGCAGCTGGTTTGTTCTGCACCAGCAGCAGCAGCAGCAGCAATAGCAGCAGCAGCAGCAACAGCAGCAGCAGCAACAACAGCAGCAGCAGCATACCGTGGTGCACCCATATGTCTCCAGCCTTTGCATACGCGGCACCTGAGAACTGTAAATAGGAAAGCACACAAGGGTTTAGGGTTTAGGGTTTAGGGTTTATGCTTGATAGTAGGGTTTAGGGTTTAGGGTGGTTATACGTTAGAGTTTTTTGTACTAGTGGAACAAACATAGATTTCCCAGATTCTTCAAATATATAGGATTTAGGGTTTAGGGTTTAGGGTTTAGGGTTTAGGGTTTAGGGTTTAGGGTTTACTTTTCTTCCATCAGTTAATACAAGATCATTTCTTCCGCTATGTTTAGCTTGTATATTAAATTGATGATTTAATGCATCAATAATAAATTTATTTATTTTTTCTTTCTTTTCTCCTCTGCATATTACTGTATAACAAGTGTTACCTAGGTCCTATAAATATATATAATTATATATACATATACATATACATATATATATATACATACAATTATTAGGGTTTAGGGTTTAGGGTTTAGGGTTTAGGGTGTGAGGGATAGGTCTGAGGGTTTAGGGATTGAGGGTTTAGGGTTTAGGGTGTGAGGGATAGGTTTGAGGGTTCAGGGATTGAGGGTTTAGGGTTTAGGGTTTATCGATTGAGGGTTTATTTGAATGAATGGTTGTTGAATCCCTATTTGGTGTCCAAAACCCTAAACCCTAAACCCTAAACCCTAAACCCTAATAATTTACCTGATAAACAGCTCCTCCTCCTGAATATCTCCTACTTAATTGAATATTATTTTGTTTAATTATATTAGGGTTTACCTCCCTCCATGCATTCTGGTGTCTGCCTAGTACAACAGTCTTATTATTTCTCCATAGATAAAGAAGAGGTCCTGAGGGTTTAGGGTTTAGGGTTTTATAATTAGGGTTTATGTATTGACCAGACCATATTTCTTTTATTGTTGCCTCTATAGATAAATTATTATATATATCTGTAGATTTACCAATAAGTACAATAGCTTTTCCTGCTGCTGCTGCTGCTACTGCTGCTGCTGCTTCTGATGCTTCTGCTGCTGATGATGTTCCTGTTCCTGCTGATGCTGATTCTCCTGCTGCTCCTCCTGCTGCTCCTCCTGCTGCTCCTCCTGCTGCTCCTGCTGCTCCTGCTGCTCCTGCTGCTGCTGCTGCTGCTGCTGCTGAGGTACTCAGACAGCGACAAACCATATGAGGGGTTTGAAACCCCAAAGAGCGAACCAGACGACTCAAATGCATCCTACACACACTTCTAGGGTTTAGGGTTTAGGGTTTAGGGTTTAGGGTTTGAGGTATCGGAGGTTTGCCGGGCAAAGGGCAGAAGAACGCAGGAGAGCGAAGCCAAAGAAGAAGTGTTGTGGGGTAAATATATAATTTAAAATTAGGGTTTAGGGTTTAGGGTTTAGTGTTTACGGTTTAGGGTTTATCCGAATCCTTAACATAGATCAGCTTGGGGCCCCCAGGGGGCCCCTTGGGGGCCCCCCAAAAAGGCCATTCATTTCCTGACCCAAGGAAGCTAAACCCTAAACCCCAAACCCTAAACCCTAAACCCTAAAACTTTATCTTAGTTTTTATTCTTACTTCTTTATTATAAATATCTGTACTTGGTGGCATCAAGCCACCTGCCAAACCCTAAACCCTAAACCCTAAACCCTAAACACTGATTTGTCAAACCTCGCTCCCTTCTTCCTTCTTTCGCGGGTATTGAATTTTCTTGCGAATTTCAATTTTATAAATTCTAGGGTTTAGGGTTTAGGGTTTAGGGTTTAGGGTTTAGGGTTTAGGGTTTAGGGTTTACAATGAGTGAGGCAGGAGGAGGGGGGGGCCCCCCCTTAGAGGAAATATTTCTTCTTCTTAAGGACAGCAAACCGCGAACGAAGTTTGCTGGTCTAGTAAGATTTGCGCAGCTATATAACAGCAGCAGCAGCAGCAGCAGCAGCGACAGCAGCAGCAGCAGCAGCAGCAGCAGCAAAGTATTGGATGAGCAGACAGCAATAAGGTTTATTCGTGCTGCTAAACCCTCATTCTTGAGGGATTTGCTGCTTGCTGCTCCTCCCTATAGAAGTATTTGTTTATTCTTGCTGCAGTTGCTGCAGCAGCACAAGCAGGTGCTGCTGCGCTTACGCTGTCTGCTGCTGCCGCTGCTGTGGCTGCTGCTAGTGCAGCAGCAGCAAGTAGCAGCAGCACTCTTACCGCTGCAGCAAGACCCCAAGCAGCAGCAGCAACAGGATAAAGGACAGCAACAGCAACAGCAGCAGCAGCAAGGGGATTCGTCAAACGCAGCAGCAGCACCTGCTGCTGCAACTGAATCCACTGCAGCAGCAGCAACAGCAGCAGCAGCAGCAGCAGCAGGAGAGGGAGAAGGAGAGAAGGATGCAGCAGCAATAGATTATAGTTTATCTATTGAGGATGCAGCAACAATTGCTGCATTGCTGCGCTCCTTTATTTGTATATTTGGTCATAGAAAAGTTGCTGCTGCTGCTGCTGCTGCTGTTGCTGCTGATACTGCAGCAGATGGATCTCTGCTGCTGCCTGAAGCAGCAGCAGCAGCACATCGGCAGCAATTCGAAGCAGCACTAGCTGAGGCAGAAAAATGCATGCAAGAATGGTCTGCTGCTGCTGCAGCTGCTGCAGCAGCAGCAGGAGACCCAGACGCAGCAGCTGCTGCAGCAGCTGCTGCAGCAGCAGCAGCAGCAGCAACAGCAGGAGAGGAAGAAGAGAAGGACAGTGACGATGAATTAGAGTTTGAGGGTACTGAGCTACATAAAGAATGGCTGGATAACGTGGAGGCCCCTGGGGGGCCCCCCAAGGGGGCCCCTAGGGGGCCCCCAGGGGATACAGATGAGGAGACAAGCAGCAGCGACAGCGACACAGAAGATGAAGACAGCAGCAGCAGCAGCAGCAGCAGCAGCAGCAAAGTGCTGTGGATACAAGGGATACCTGTTGGTGGCTGTGACTGTCTTGCTGTTGCATGCAATGTGCTGCTGCAGCAGGAAGAACAGCAGCGCCAGCAGCAGCAGCAGCAGCAGCAGGAAAAGAAAAAGCAGGAACAGAAGCAGCAGGAACAGCAGCAGAAGGAACAGCAGCAGAAAGAACAGCAGCAGAAGGAACAGCAGCAGAAGGAAGAGAAGCAGCAGGAACAGAAGCAGCAGCAGCAGCAGCAGCAGCAGCAAGGAGAAGAGCCGCTGCTGCTGCTCTCGCTGCTGTTGCAGCACCTGCACCCGGTAAGCCTTAAACCTCTGCTGCTGCTGTTGCTGCTACTGCTGCTGTTGCTGCTGCTTCTTGCTGCTTCTGGTGCTCCTCGTCTTGGTGCTGCTGTGCCTTTTTGCTGCATCTGCTGCTGTTCCTTCTCGCTGCTGCTGCTGCATCTCCTGCTGCTGGTCCTGCCGAGTCCTTAGCAGCAGCAATATAAATATATATATGTGTGTTGCTGCTGCTGCTGCTGCTGCTGCATGCAGTGTACATTATCTTTGCTGCTGCCCTCTCTTGTGCTGCGCCTAACAAGAGAAGAAAGATGTGATCTATTAGCTGTTGAGCCTCTTGCTCTATGGCTAGCTGCTGCTGCTGCTGCAGCAGAACCCCAGCAGCAGCAGCAGCAGCAAGTGCTGCAGCATATGCAGCAGCAGCAGAAGCAGCAAAAGAAGCTACTAAAGATGCAGCAACGTGCTGCAGCAGCAGCAATTGCTGTTGAGGAATTTAGGCAAAAATACCTCAAAGTACGTCCATAGCTAGCTAGCTAGCTAGCTAGCTAGCTAGCTAGCTATATAGGCAGCTTGCTAGCTAGCTAGCTAGCTAGGTAGGTAGCCTATATAGTTTGCTAGCTAGCTAGTCAGCTAGCTAGCTAGCTGCTTCAATAGGCACCTGTTATTCGTTACAGTTCGTCATATTTGCTGCAAAACTAGGGTTTAGGGTTTAGGGTTTAGGGTTTAGGGTTTAGGGTTTAGGGTTTAGGGTGTATGCTGTGCTGCAGCGAGTATGTATATCTCTTAAGAAAGCGCTCAGCAGCAAAGTGCCGCTGCAGCAGCGGGGTTTGCTGCTGCAGTGCTGCAGTTTGCTGCTAATCCTTTATGATGTTAATTGTCTACTACTACCAGGTATAAACCCTAAACCCTAAACCCTAAACCCTAATCTGTTCTATGATTGTATAGATGGTTAAGTAGTGCTTGCTATCCTAAAGCCTAAACCCTAAACCCTAAACCCTAAACCCTAAAATGTGTATTCAGTTGCTCTCTCGGATAGATTAATGCTTTGCCCTCATAAACCCTAAACCCTAAACCCTAAACCCTAAACCCTAAACCCTAATGTGTGCTCAGATGGTCTTGGATTGATTAGTGTTTGTTGCCGCGTCTCTGCCTTGGAGATTCGTTTATACTTTGACCGCTGCAGCGATGCAGCAAGAGCAGCAGCAGCAGCAGCAGCAAGCAGCAGCAGCAGCAGCAGCAGCAGCAGCAGCAGCAGCAGCAAGAGTACTGTATTAATGAAGAGGACATGGGACCCTCGTGCTATAATACCAAGAGAGTTAACAGCAACAGAGAAAACAGCAGCAGCAGCAGCAGCAGCAGCAGCAGCAAATGCAGCATTTATGTTTGCTGTTTGCTGCATTAGGGTTTTAGGGCAACAAGCTGAAACCCTAGATCAAGGACCCATCAGTGCACAAACACTCGTAAACCCTAATCCTTCTGCTGCTGCTGCTGCTGCTGCTGCTGTTGTTGCTGCTGCTGCTGCTGCACATACTGCCGATAGGAGCTGCTGCTGTCGCCTCGCTGCTGCAGCAGCAGCAGAAGAACTCCTCTTAATGTCCTTATTGTTGCTGTTTCTTCTACATGTGCTGCTGCTATTGCTGCTGCTGTTGCTGCTTCTGCTGCTGCTGTTGCTGCTGCTGCTGCTGCTGCTGCTGCAGCACGACATATTTGCTTCCTTTCAAGAGGCGGCGCTCGCAGCGCTCGACTTCGCCGAAGACACAGCAGACAAAAAGACTACTTGGAGGTATGCAGCAGCAGCAGCAGCAACAGCAGCAGCAGCAGCAGCAGCATCACTAATCGCAGCAGCAGCTGCTGCTGATGCGGCACAGCCCTGCTTTCCTTTGGAGGGAAATTACGTTTGTTTTTTTGGGTTTATAGTTTAGGGTTTACGGCGTAGGGATGAGGGTTTAGGGTTTAGGGTTTAGGGTTTAGGGTTTAGGGTTTAGGGTTTGCTCAGGCCTCCTGCGGTGTTGGAGGGTTTGTCTGCTGCTGCGAGACTTTTGGGGGTTTGGATGGCCTTAGAGCCATCAGAGCACGGCACGAAGGTAAACCCTAAACCCTAAACCCTAAACACTAAACCCTAGGCCACTCCTCTAAATACCTAAACCCTAAACCCTAAACCCTAATTCAATGATGAGGGTTTGCTGCAGATGCTGCGGCTGCTTCCTTCCCTCATCTTGCCGCTGCCGCCAGAAGACGCAGCGCCGCTGCTTCCTGCATTATTGGCCT
>NW_013564514.1:27500-37500 GCF_000499605.1 Eimeria maxima | reverse complement strand
GCCTATTCCTGCCAGAGTTTGCTGATGTTGCTGCTGTTGCTGCTGCTGCTGCTGCTGTTGCTTCGGTCATGCAGCTACAGCTGCTGCTGCTGCACTCTGTGCTGCTTGTAGCAGCAAACAGATCTAGTTCTGCTGCTTGGGCAGCAGCAACAGCAGCAGCAGAGGTCACCTGCTGCTCTGCTGCTGCTGCTTGTGCTTGTGCTGCAGCAGCAGCTGCTTCTGAGTCACCATGTTCTTCCGAGTGTCCCCCTGCTGCTGCTGCGGCTGCTGCTCCTACTGCTGCTGCTGCTGCTGCTGCTGCTGCTGCTCCTGTTGCTTCTGCCTCCTCTGCTGGAGAGGTGCATGCAGACACTGCACAGAGCGCAGTTTCATTGTTGTTGTTGCTGCTGCTGCTGTTGCCACTGCTGCTGCTGTTGCCACTGCTGCTGCTGCTGTTGCTGCTGCTGCTGCTGCTGCTGCTGCTGCTGCTATTCCCGTTGCTGCAAGCAGCCTGCTGTTCCTGCTGTTGCTGTATTTCTTGCTGCTGTTGCTGTTGTTGCTGCAGCGAGCGTTTTGGCGAGTGCTGCAGTCCGCAGCAGCAGCAAGCAATGCAGCAGCAGCAATTATCTGCATCTAGCTGCTGCAGCAGCAGCAAAGGGACACCAAAGTACTGCAGCAGCGGCTGCTCAACAGCAGCACGTAAATGCAGCAAACGTTTTAATGGGTGGCACCAGAGCAAATCGTTCTGCTGCAGCAGCTGCTGCTGCTCCTGCTGCTCCTGCTGCTGCTGCTGGTGTTGCTGCTGCTGCTGCGGCTGATCTCGAGGTTGTTCCTCCCAATGTTGCTGCTGTTCAGGATACTGCTGCTGCAGCTGTTGCTGCTGCTGCTGCGGCTGCTGCTGCAGCATCACGTAGATGGCATATCGGCCTGAACATCTACTAACGAAGCCGTTCTTTCTGCTGCTGCTGCTGCTGCTGCTGCTGCTGCTGAAGTGAAGCTGCTGTTACAGCAGCAAGAGCTGCAGCAGCAGCAAAACGTTTGCTGCTGCTGCTGCTATAATGCCAAATAAAGAATATATAATTGCTGCTAACTGATAGCTAACTGAAAAAATGATAGAAGTTGCATGCAGCAGCAGCAGCGGGGCCCTCTGGGGGCCCCTTGTCCACTGCCTGCCAACTACAGCAGCAGCAGCAGCAGCAGCAGCTGCTGCTGCTGCTGCTACTGCTGCAGACATGTAAGCAATTAAATTGAGTTGTTTTTTAGTAATTTTATAACTTTCAATAGGAGACAAGTTGCTTCATTGCCTGTCTGCAGCAGCAGGAACTGCAGCAGCAGGAACTGCAGCAGCAGCAGCTGCAGCAGCAGCAGCAGCAGCAGGAGCGAAGCCATCGCATGCAGCAGCAGCAGCAACAGCAACAGCAATAAAGGAAGCAAAGGGTTGTTTATGTCTTTAAATTACCCGCAAGAGTTGCTTCAATAGATAGATTGATATATTAGCTGCTGCTGCTGCTGCTGTTGCTGCTGCTGCTGCTGCTCGCTAGTTTTGACTCGCAGCAATCGGCTGCAGCAGCCGTAGCAACAGCAGCAAAAGGTGCTGCAGCAATTGCACTTGCTGCAGCTGCAGCAGCATACGTATGCGCCAGCAGCAGTAGCAGCAAAGAGAGCAGCAGCAGCAGCAGCAACAGTGGCTGCAGCAGCATGCAGCAGCAGCACTAGTAGAACAAAAGCTTCAGCAGCAAACAACAGCAATAGCAACACCGCCAGCAGTACCACCTGCATTGCCAACAGGTACAGCAGCAGCAGCAGCACCAGCACCAGCAGCAGCAGCAGCAGCAGCAGCAGCAGCAGCAAAGGAATGGATTTATAGTGGCGAGTATCCGCCACGATGTCTTTGCCATTGAAGACAACATCTTTTCCTTTTGCTGCTGCTAAGCCAGCAGCAGCAGCAGCAGCAGCAGCAGCAACACCAGCAGCAGCAACAACAACAGCAGCAGGAGATGTAACTCCTGCATCAGCAGCAGCAACAGGAGGAGGAAGAACAACAGCAGCAGGAGCAGCAAAAGGATTTGCTTCCTTTGCTGCTCGTCTGCATGCAGGGGCCCGCAGCAGCAGCGATCTTTTTCATTCCCTTGCTGGCTTAATTCCTGCTGCTGCTGCTGCTGCAGATACTCCAGCAGCAGCAGCAGCAGCAACAGCAGCAACAACACCAGCAGCAGCAGCAACAGCTGCTGCTGCTGGCTTGCAAGATGAGCCCCTCAAGAGATCTTTCTCTGCAGCAGCTGCTGCTGCAGCAGACCCTCAGCAGCAGCTGCTGCAGCAGCAGCAGCAGGTAGAAGAACTGGATGACTTTGATGGTCCTGTGCTGCTGCGGCAGCTGCAGCAGCGGGAAGCAGAGTTGCGGCAGCTGCTAGACCGCAGCAAGCAGCAGGAAGCAGCAGCTGCTGCAGCGCAGCAGCAGCTGCAGCAGCTGCAGCAGCGGCAGCAGCAGGAACACATTCTTCTTATGGATGTGCTGCAGCGCTTCGGTGTAGTAGATGAGGAGTTTGCTGCTGCTGCTGCTGCAGCAGCAGCAGACTCTTCTTCTTCCTCCTCCTCCAACAGCACCAACGGCAGCAGCAGCAGCAGCAGCAGCAGCAGCAGCAGCAGCAGCAAGGAGATAGATGTATTTGTATGTGTACAAAGATTAGCAGCACATTTGCTGCGGATAGAAGCAGATAGGGAAGCATTAGCTTCTTTTTGTTTGCTGCTGTTCCCTCGTGAGGTGTCTCTGCAGCTTGCTGCTGCTGCTGCTGCTGCAGCAGCAGCAGGTAATGCAGCAGCAGCAGCAAAAGCAGCAGCAGCAAGAGCAGCAGGACCGCCACTCTCCTCGGGCTTGCTGCACCGCAAATGGCTAGAGAGCGAGGAAGAGAGGCAGCTAAGCAGCAGCAGCACGAAGGCGCAGCAGCAGCAGCAGTTGCTGCTGCTGCAGCAGCAGCAACAGGAACTGCAGCAACAGCAGCAGCAGCAAGAGCAGCAAGAGCAAAGATTACTCGAGCTGCAGCAGCAAATCGCCACTGTTACAAGAGAGAAGGCTTCGTTGCTGCTGCAGCTGCTGCAGCAGCGGAAAGCTGCTGCTGCTGCTGCTGCTGCAGCAGCAGCAGCAGATGTATGCAGGAACGAAGAGTCAATGAGCTGCAGCAAATGTAAGTTGCTGCAGCTGCAGCAAGCTGCTGCTGCTGCTGCAGCAGAGGAGCAGCAGCAGCTAGATGGCATTAGCCCTGATGGACACAGCGAAGGCCTATGGGGGAAGGAACGCAGTTGCAGCAGCAGCAGCAACAGCAGCAACAGCAGCAGCAGCAGCAGCAAAGAAGGAATAGACAGTGCTGCTGTTTCTCCTATAGGAGACAATGAAGTTAATGGGCAGACGCTGCAGCAGCAGCAGCAGTTGCTGCTGCTGCAGCAGCTGCAGCAGCAAGTTGAATCCCTGCAGCAGGAGGCGCAGCAGCAGAAGCAGCGTGCAGACAGCCTGCAGCAGGAAGTTTCTCGATTGCAGCAGCAGCAAGAGGAGCACGAGCAGCAGCAGCAGCAGCAGCTGCAGCAGCAGCAGCAGCTGCAGCAGCAGCAGCAAGAGCTAGAGGCCCATAGGCAACAAGCTCGTACTCTCCTCCTTAGTAAGGATGCAACTATAGATAGGCTGCGTCAACGGCTGCAGCAGCTGCAGCAGCAGCAGCAGCAGCAGCAACAGCAGCACCAACAACAACAGCAACAGGAGCAGCAGCAGCAGCAGCCGCATGACTCGCAGCAGCAGCAGCAGCAGCAGCAGGCGCTGCTAGAGAAGCAAAGACAGCTGGAGGCACTGCAGCAGCAAAATGATCTGCTGCAGCAGCAACAGGAGGAGCAGCAGCAGCAGTTGCTGCTGCTGCAGCAAGAGATTGTGCAGCTAAGACGCAGCGTGCAGCAGCCCAAACTCTCAGACGCCAGCAGCAGCAGCAGCAACTGCAGCAGCAGCAGCAGCAGCAGCAGCAGCAAACAGCATCAGCCCCCGCCTCCTGAGGGTCCTCCTCCTTTGCCTCCTCATGGGCCTAAAGCAATCCAAGCAACAACCAACAGCAGCAGCAGCAACAGCAGCAGCAGCAACAGCAGCAGCAGCAGCAGCAGCAGCAGCAGCAGCAGGCAGCAAATGGAGTACCTGAAGCACGTGCTGCTGAAGTTTATAATATTTAGACAAAGAGGAGACACAGCAGCGCAGCAGCTGCTGCCTGTTCTTACCTCCTTGCTGCACCTTAATCACGAGGAGCAGCAGCTGCTGCTGCAGCAAGAACCACATACTTGGTGGCCCTCATAGAAGCAGCAGCAGCAGCAGCAGCAGTAACAGCAGTAGCAGTAGCAGCAGCAGCAGCCGCAGCAGCAGCAGGAGCTGCAGCAGTAACTGCAGCAGCAGATAGATGCTGCTGCTGCATGAGGTCTACACTTGGTGGCCTTTGTATCGGCAGCAGCAGTTGCAACTGCAGCAGCAGCAGCAGCAGCTGCTGCTGCTGCTGCTGCAGCATCTGTAGCAGCAGCAGACGCTGCTGCACTTGCTGCACATATTGATGCTTCTGTTGCTCGTTTTTCTGCTGCTGCTGCTGCTGCTGCTGCTTTTTGTTGCAGCTAATGTATATGCATATGCTGTTGCAGCAACAGCAGCAGCAGCAACAGCAACAGCAGCAGCAGCAACAGCAACAGCAGCAGTAGTATTATTTATAATATATATATATAGATATAATATTATTTTATTAATAGCTGCCTATACACCCCAATTATTCTTTTTGTTGTTTTTACCTCCCTATACACCACAAATTAACTCTTCTTTTTCTTTTTTTATTTTGTTTTATTTATTTATTTATTTATTTATTTATTTATTTTATTTATTTAATTTATTTATTTATTTATTTATTTATTTATTTATTTATTTATTTATTTAGTTTATTTATTTATTTATTTATTATTTAAATTTAGTTCTTATTAGGGGATATGGGGCCCCCTGCCGCCCACCAAACAAAATAAGGGGGGCCCCCTCAGAGGGGCCCCCCCTCCCCACAGGGGGGGCCCCATCAGGGGGGCCCCTTGGGGGCCCCTATTAGGGGGGCCTCCTGGGGTAATCGAATACGAGGCCTTGCATGCAGCAAGTCTGCCTGCCATAGACGGCAGAGGCGCAGCAGCTGCAGCACTTGCTGCACTCGCTGCGGTTGAAGTTCTGCTGCTGCTGCTGCTGCTGTTGCTGCTGCTGTTGTTGCTGCAGCAGCAGCAGCATCGGGACGAGACTCCGAGCCTGCTGCTGCTGCTGCTGCTGCCTTTGCAGGCATAGCACATAGAGCAGCAGCCTCTAAGAGGTAATGCTGCACATGCCTATCGAAGGCAGCAAGCTGCTGCACAGCAGCAGCAGCAGCAGCAGCAGCAGGAGTTGAGCCAGAAGCAACAGGAGAGCCAGAAGCAGCAGCAGCAGCAGCAGCAGTATTTGCTGCTGCTTCTGCTGCTGGAGGTTCTTCTGTTTTAGGCCGTTTGTGTGGATAATTATCCATCTGCTGCTGCTGCTGCAGTTGCTGCTGCTGCTGCTGCTGCAGCAGGGTTGCCCATCGTCCTGCTGCAAATGGTAGCTCGTATGTAATAGCAGCAGCAACAGCAGCAGCAGCAGCAACAGCAGGGGCCCCTACCTCAAGGGCAAGAGGTGTTGCATGCAGCAGCAGCAGCTCCTCCTTGCTGCTGCGCTCTAATGCATGCAGCAGCGCAGCAAAACTTTTTCCTTTACGAGGCCAATAGCTACAGCAGCAGAACTTTTTGCTACTGCTGCTGCTGCTCCCCCCACTGCTGCTGCTGCTGCTGCAGGGCTGCAGCAGCAGCTTAATGTGCCTACTAAGGGCAGCAGGGGCCCCAGGGGGCCCCCCTAAATTAAAATCAATTGCCTGTAGGAGGGAGAGCTCCTTTTGCCGCAGCAAACTGGATAATTGCCTGCAGCAGAGGCCCCCGTCACGCAGCAGCCAAGCAGATGAGGAGCATGCAAGCTGCTGCAGTTGCTGCAGCTGCTGCTGTTGCTGCTGCTGCTGCTGTTGCTGCACCATTGGATCGGAAATGTTGTAGGGAGTATTTTGAGCACCTATACGGCCATTCTCTTGTTCCTGCTGCTGTTGCTGCTGCTGCTGCTGCTGTTGCTGCTGCTGTTGCTGCTGCTGCTGCTGCTGCTGCTGCAGCAAATTAAAAACAGCAGCAATCTGCAGTGCCTTCTGCCGCTGCGATACCCTATAGAAGGCCCTAGATAGACACTGCACCCTTCGTTGGCTCCTGTATATACACAGCAGCAGCAGCAGCAGCAACAGCAGCAGCAGCAGCAGCACGATATGATGGAGGAGGAGCAGCAGCTGGCTAGGTGCTTCTGCTGCTGCAGCAAGACGCGCAGCAACAGCGAAAGCAGCAGCAGCAGTGGCACATTAGTTGGGATCCATACCATACACAATACAGCTGCAGCAGCAGCAACAGCAACAGCAACAGCAGCAGCAGCAGCAGCAGCAGCAGCAAAAGCAGCAGCAGCAGGTCTGACTTGATGGGGTCACTGTCATCAAGAAGTTTCCAAGCCAACAGCAGCGCAGCAGCAGCAGCAGCTTTCCTATTCGTCAGCCGCAGCGGCGGTTGCTGCTGCTGCTGCTGCTGCTGCTGCTGCTGCTGCTGCTTCTGCTGCTTCTGCTGCTTCTGCTGCTGCTCCGTTCCCAAGTAGAAGAAGCCAAGAGCAGCACAAATGCATTCTGTTGAAAGACCCAAGTTCCTGCAGCACAAACCCTAAACCCTAAACCCCAAACCCTAAACCCTAAACCCTCAGCAGTGTTTTTTTCCTTCTTCTTCTTTTTCGTCAACCCCTTGACGGAGCAGCAGCACTTAATTTGTTCCCATCATGAAGGTGCAGAAACATTTAGGGTTTAGGGTTTAGGGTTTAGCAATTAGGGTTTAGGGTTTAGGGTTTAGGGTTTACTGTCCGAGTGCAACAAGGAAGTTAGCCGTTCCTAAGAGGAGCATCCTCTCGTGTCTTCTATCTAAGAAACGACGAGACAGACCCAATTGGAGGACCCCTCCTGCTGCTGCTGCTGCTGCTGCTGCAGCAGCAGCAGGGTAGCTGTCCTCACTGCTGCTGCTGTTGGCGGTGGTGGTGGTGCAGCTGCTGCTGCTGCTGCTGCTGCTGGTAAGGCCAAGGGCTGCATCCACGTCCTTACTAAGGAGAGATAATGCTGCCTCTATCTCCTCTGCTGATGTCTCCATTGCTTCTGCTGCAGCAGCAGATCCATCTTTATCTGCTGCTGTTGCTGTTGCTGTTGCTGCATCTGCTGCTGCTGTTGCTTCTCCTGCTCCTGCAGCAACAGGAGCAGCAGCAGCAGCAGGAGTCAGCATCGCGCTGCTTCGAGTGCCAACAAACCCTTCAGCAGCATCAGCAGCAAATAATAATTAATTAATTATAAATAAATAAATAAATATAAACCCTTAAAAATGATAAAAGGGTTTAGCAGCAGCGGCAGAACCCCTTTAGGGGGCCCCCCTCCACCCCGAGGGGGCCCCCATGCTTCTTGCGGTGGGGGCCCCATGGGGGCCCCCACCCCAAGAAGCCTTTTTTATTACCAAACAACAATTAATGCATAAAATTATTAATATAAACCCTTTTTTTTATTTATAAATACAACAAATGCAAGGGCAACACTCTAGGGTTTAGGGTTTAGGGTTTTATGCTTAGGTGTTACTAGGGTTTAGGATTCACAGGTATGGGTTAGGGTTTAGTAGGGTTTAGGGTTTAGGTTTAGGACTTAGGGTTTAGGGTTTAGAGTTTAGGGTTTAGGGTTTAGGTTTTAATGTTTGGGGTTTAGGATCTAGGGTTTATTCTTTATTATGTACTTGATAAGATTTTGTGTTTAGGGTTTAGGGTTTAGAGTTTAGGGTTTAGGGCTTAGGGTTTAGGGTTTGTCCTAAGGCGTATAAAGGGACCAACAGAAAAAAATTGAGGGTTTGACGATAAACCCTAAAAGCAACAATGCAATGGATAAGGTCGTATGTAGGGTTTAGGGTTTAGGGTTTAGGGTTTAGTGTTTAGGGTTTAGGGTGTAGGCTCGTTATGGTGGGAGACTCAAAGACAGACACATAAATAAATAAACACAAACAGATATGTAGGGTTTAGGGTTTAGGGTTTAGGGTTTGGCCAACGCCTCACAACAACACCTAGGGGCCCCCTGTAAACCCTTTGTGTACCTCTACTAGAGGGGGCCCCCTATTGGTGCCTCCTTATAATAATAAATAATTGTAATAAAAAAGAATAATAATTATAATTATTATTATAATAACTAATAATAAAAGTAATAATTATAAATAAAATAAATATTAATTGTAATGGTAAAAAGCAGCAGCAGCAGCAACAGCAGCAGCAGCAACAGTAGCAGCAGCAGCAGCAGCACCAGCAGCAGCAGCAACAGCAGCAGCAGCAACAGCAGCAGCAGCAGTCTCCTGCCTACCCAGTGCCTTAATTCTAAATCTTTAAAAAAAAGGGTCTAGGGTTTAGGGTTTAGGGTTTACGAGGGGGGCCCCCTTAGACGTGTAAGGTCTAATGGGGAGACGGGGGCCCCCCTGCTGGATTCAGAGGAGGTATCGCTGTGCAGGCCCCCGTACTCCTGTACCCCTCTGGGGGCCCCCCCTCCAGAGGTGCGCCTATCCCCTGTAGAGGGGGGCCCCCTAGATGAAGGGGGCCCCCTAGAGGAGGGGGGCCCCACGGGGGCCCCACTCCTAAGAGAGGATCTGCTGTCTCTGCTGCGGTAAGAGGACCCTCCCCCTCCTGATTCAACTACCCCTAAGAAGGCAGCAGATTGTTGTCTAGAGGGTAGCAGTGACTGGGGGGCCTCAGGGGGCCCCCCTTCCCCCCCTGGGGGGCCCCCCTCTTGTGGGCCCCCCTCACCCCTTTGGGAAACAGCTGGGGAGACGACTTGGGGAGACGGGATCGTCCTCGATCCCAATCTTTGAAGTCTCCCTAAGAGTTGCTCGGCGGGGCCCCCAGGAGACAATTTGGGTACAGGGCCCCCCCCCTTGGGGGGGGCCCCTGGGTCTGTAGGCCGCCGGGGAGGTGGCCCCTGGGGGCCCCCTGGGGACCCCCCAGAGGGGCCTCCCTTCTTGGCTTCGGGAGAGAGGGAATGACGACCTTCTGATTCCCCACTGCTTGGTGAAGGGGGCCCCCGCTTCCCTTTGCCTGCTGCTGCTGCAGCAGCAGCAGCAGCAGTAGCAGCATGCATGTGGGGCCCCTCGTCGCTACGCGAATGAAGGATACGGGGGCCCCCATGGGTACCTCCCCACTTTAAACTATCCGAGGACCAACTAGATTCATAGGAGGGGCCCCCCCACCTCCTACGGGGCCCCTCGTCATCCCTGTACCCTCTGTGAGGGGCCCCTGTTGTAGTAGTACCCTTTCTTCTTCCTGGTAGGGGGCCCTCCCCATCACCCCCACGTAAAGGACGAAAGGAATGACGCCTTAGGGGGGGCCCCTCCCTTCCTCTACTTATTCTTCTTCTTCTTCTTGCTTCTTCTTCCTCTCTTTCTTCTTCTTCTCCCCTATAAGTGTCTCCTCTTATATATCTGTCTCCTTCCTCTAAGGAATTATATCTATCCCTATTTATATATTTATTTATATATTTATTTATATATCTTTCCTTATCTATATTATTTATATAATTATCTATATATCTATCCTTATAATATTTATCCTTATAATACCTATCTATATCATCAATTGAGGGGCCCCTTCTGTACCCTCTTGTCCCTCGACGAGGGGGGGCCCCCTCTCCTCTTTCCAAATATACCTCATCCTTGTGGGGGGCCTTGGATGGGGCCCCCTTTGGGGGCCCTTTGGGGGCCACCTTGGGGGCCCCCTCAGGGGGACCCTGTGGGGCCCCCTTTGACCCTCCCATCCATCCTGTGAGGATTCGAGTCCATACAGGGGCATCTTCTGCTGCATCTGCTGCTGCAGCAGGGGGGCCCCCCGGGGTACCCC
>NW_013564514.1:20000-22500 GCF_000499605.1 Eimeria maxima | reverse complement strand
ATGCACAGCTCTCCCTGTGGGGCCCCACACTCTGTCTGCTGCTGCTGTTGCTGCTGTTGCTGCTGTTGCTGCTGTTGCTGCAGCAGCTACTGCTGGGGTGAGCTCGGCGCAGTGGGGGCCCCCAAGGATACGATGAAGAGGGGCCCCGTCTTGCTGCAGCAGCTGCTGTTGCAGTGTACTCTTGACAAGTGGAGGCAGCAGCAGCAAAATTCTGCTGCATGCATGCAGTAGCAATACCCATGTCCTCAAGCTAGCGGGGCCCCCAGTAGGGGGGCCCCCACCAGGGGGGCCCTCATCTGTACCACCTGTGGTTGTTGTTGTTGTTGCTGCTGCTACTTCACCTGCTGCTGCTGCTGCCGTCAGCACCGCCAGTTGAGCCACAAGAGCTCGTACTGCAGCAGCAACAGCAGTAGGAGAAGCAGCAGCAGCAGCAGCAGGCACAGCAGCAGCAGCAGCAGGCACAGCAGCAGCAGCAGCAGCAACAGCAGAAGGTACTTCAGCAAAGGATTTGCTGCGAGGCAGCAAACGGCTTAGACCATCTGCTGCCTTCGCCAACTCCTCGGCACTCACATCCTCTGCTGCTGCTGCTGCTGCTTCTGCTGCTGCTGCTGTTGCTGCTGCAGGTGTTATTGCTGTTGCTGCTGCTGCTGTTTGAGGGGCACTTAGCAGCAAACGTGCACGGAGTTGCTGCAGCAACTCCAATATAAGGGATCGCTTTGCTTCCCGCCAGCCCACCTGCTGCTGCTGCTGCTGCTGCTGCTGCTGTTGCTGTTGCTGCTGCTGTTGCTGCTGCTGTTGCTGCTGCTGTGGAATAACCACCATTAGAGGCCGACGTAAGGCGGCCGTTGGCCCTCCCTGCTGCCGCATACAGCAGACGCAGCCGCTGCTGCTGCTGCCGCTGTTGCTGCTGTTGCTGCTGTTGCTGCTGCTGCTTATGCTGCAGTCGTTTAGTGCAGCAAGAACCCAAGGCAGCCTAAGGAGGGCCCCCAGGGGCAGCAGAGGCAACGAGAGCTGCAGGCTCCTTAACAGGCTTGCTGCGCATATATCTACTTCCTGCTGCTGCTGCTGCTGCTGTTGCGGCTGGATGCCCGAGGCAGCAGCTTGCTGCGCTACTGTACCCTTGGGGGGCCCCCGTGTTTCTACGGGGGCCCTCCGTTGTTTAATTGTCTCATTAGATAGAAGAGACAGCAGCAAAATGCTGCAAACCCTAGAGGGGGCCCCTGTACATACGTGACGCTTGGTGCAGCAGAAGGGGCCCCATGCAGGTAGCGGAGGGCCCCCCAAGGGTACGGTAAGACTTCTTCCACAGATCGGGGGGCCCCCGAAGATTCTATGGGGCCCCAGCCGACCTCCAGGGGACCCCAAGAAAGACCTTAGGGGGCCCCCTATGGACCTAGGAATCCCCTCTATAGAGTTAGGGGGCCCCCTTAAAGATCTGGGGGGCCCCATCAGAGACATTGTACCATCCATTGACGACTTAGGGGGCCCCCAAGAGCAGCTGTGTGGGCCCCTCGGGTACCCACCAGGTGTATTGACAGCTGCAGGGAGTGCTAAGAGCCCCCCACGGGGCTTGCTTGGGGGCATCCTATGGGGCCCCCTGGTAATAAGGGAGTGGCGGAGGGCCCCTGGGATTGTTGAGATTGAGCAGCAATAATAATGATGGGGACCCCTTGCTGCAGGGAGGGCCCCTGGGGGCCCCCTTAGGAGAAGTAAGGGATGTGCACGGGGCATATGTGGAGTAGAAGTGGGTAAAAAGGTATAAATAAAGAAATTAATCAATTATAATACAGAAGGGGGGCCCCTTGCTGCTGTTGCAGCAGCAGCAAGAAATGGACCACACAACAGCAACAGCAGCAAAAGAGGGGCCCCCCTCTACACCCCGAAGAATCCCCGCTGTTTTAGCACCAACTGTTGTTGCAGCACTAGCAACAATAGCAGCCTGGGCCTCCTAAGGGGCCCCCAACAGGGGGGCCCCTTTGATCTAACAACAGACACGCGGAGATGTACGAGAGGCAAGAGACTCTTATGCTAAACACCAATAAAAAAAAATAATAAAAGACATTTTCTCTTTATTAATTCGAATAAAATAAACAAATATGTATTAAAAAACGGAATTTATCGGGCTCTGGGGGCCCCTTAGGGGGGCCCATCCTACCGGGGCCCCCCTGAGGGGCCCCCCCAGATTCTTAGTCGACCTCAAAGGGCCCCCCACCGAGTTCTTGTTTGTATTTGTGTATTTTTTATGGATATTTTGCGTTCCTTTGTTTATTTTAATTTAATGAATGTAATCTAATTGTTTATTTTGTTTATTTTTATAAAAACTCCTCTTAAGAGGGGAGAGAATACACCCTACGGTTTACCGCCTTCCCTGGAGGGGGCCCCCCCCCTCCCCCCCCTACGTTTATTTCGCCGTTTTTTCCCTAATTTTCATTCTCTTTTCCTTTCATTTATACTTTTTACTCCTTTTCAATCTAATTCCCTCTTTTTTACGGCCAGGGTG
>NW_013564514.1:0-15000 GCF_000499605.1 Eimeria maxima | reverse complement strand
ATATAAATATCTTATTTTATTTTATTTATTTATTTATTTATTTATTTATTTATTTATTTATTTATTTATTTATTTGTACAGGCTTAATGATTTGTTGCAGCAGAGTGGCGATGTCCCGCCATCATCAATAAGACAAGAAATTCATCTGCATGCAAATGATAGAAAGTTAGCTGCTGCTGCTGCTACTGTTGCTGCTGTTGCTGCTGCTGCTGCAGTTGTTGCTGTTGCTGCTGCTGCTGCACTTGTTGCTGCTGCTGCTGCTGTATTTGCTGCTCTACTTGATGTTATTGCTGCTGCTGAAATCCTCCATCCCTTACATACAAACCCTAAACTGCCTGCTTTCTTTGGTTTGCTGCTGCTGCTGCTGCTGCTGCTGCTGCTGCTGCTGTTGCTGCTGCTGTTGCTGCTGCAGCACTGCATATGTGGATGTAGACAGCGATTATGCAGGAGCGATCATCGATGCTGTGCGAGACTGGACAAAGCTGAATGTACACCCCAAACCCTAAACCCTAAACCCTACTAAACCCTAAACCCTACTAAACCCTAAACCCTAAACCCTAGAAATTGTGCAATCGTCAGCACTCATTCTCTTAACCGTGCATAACATCTACAAAAAAAATCCCTATAATATTTTTGCTGCTGATGCTGCTGATGCTGCTGCTGCTGCTGCTGCAGGAGATGGATGAGGAAGCAGTATCCATACGTCCTGCTGCATCAACCCCTCCTCTATTAGAAGAGAGTTCTTATCGTTCAAGGGGCCCCTTTGAGGGTTCGAGGGGCCCCAGGAGGGGGGGCCCCCGTGGGGGTCCTTACAGAGAGGGGCCCCCTCGGGGCAGGGGCCCCCCAGGTAGGGGCTACTATGATAGGGGGCCCTATGATAGGGGGCCCTATGATAGGGGCCCCTCCTCTTCGTTTGGGGGTTCATATGGGTATAAAAGGGAGCGATGGAGGAGTAGAGTTAATAAACCCTAATCGCTAAACCCTAAACCCTAATAAACCCTAAACCCTAATAGTTAAACTAAACCCTAATAATATAACTCTTTGTATATGATGAGTATGAGGGTTTAGATATTAGGGTTTATATATAACATACGCCTACCCTCAGTAATATTAGGGTTTAGGGTTGTTTGTAATAAACCATAAACCCTAATACTATATATATATACCCTAGGGTTTAGGGTTTAGTTAGGGTTTATTTGTTATGGTTAACTAATGTAAACTATCTTTCTTTCTGACTAAACCTTTCTTCTCTCCTAAACCCTAATAAACCCTAATAAACCCTAATAAACCCTAATAAACCCTAATAAACCCTAATAAACCCTAATTATTGCCTAATATAAATAAATAAATAAATAAATATATAAATATATCAATAAGAAAACGATAAAAACATTAAATTAAAAGAAAAGAGTTTAATTAATTAATTTATTTATTTATTAATTTATTTATTAATTTATTTATTTATTTTATTTCCCTTTATTTAATAAAGGGATATATATATATATAAACATATATATTTATAAATAAACCCTAATAATAATAAAATAAACCCTTAAGGGTTTATTATTATTAGGGTTTATATATATTTATAATATACGACCTCCTATATTACCACAAACCAACCCCTCTCCTCCTCCTCTCCTCTCTCCTGTCTCCTCTTTCCTGTCTCCTCTCTCCTGTCTCCTCTCTTATCTTTCCTCTCCTCTTTCTTCTCTCTCTTCCTTCCCCTTACATCTACAACTACACCACAACAAGTATATATATACCTCTCCCCCCATATATCCATATATCTATCTAGCTAGCTACCCATATATCTATCTAGCTAGCCATCTAGCCACCTATCTAGCTAGCTAGCCACCTAGCCACCTATCTAGCTAGCTAGCCACCTAGCTAGCTATCCAATTAATATAATATATTGTTATACTAAAAAAAAAAAAAAAAAAGGGTAGTATTTATGTCCATAGAATTTTCTTAACCACCACCACAGGAGTACAAGGAGTACAAGGAGTACTGTAGCAAGACTACAGCAACAGGAGAATAATAATAATAATAATAATAATAATAAGAATAATTTATCCAACAATAATAGGGTTAACAGGTGTATCATTTTTATCCTCATAAGGAGGAAAAGATCCATTAGTTTGATCATAATGACCTCTATCCCTTATATGTTCATTAAAATGTTGATCGTCTCTTGGTATATATCCACAAACTCTGCATCTTTTTTTAGGTATAAATTTATTAATAGGGAATAATAGATTATTCTCTATTAAATATAATAAACGATTAGGCATACTATGAGGAACAGATTGATATATTACTGGGGTCCTGCATTCCTTACATATATGATTATATTGCCTCTCTATACCATTTATTCTTTTTATCTTTATACATTCATCTATACGTATTGTACTTAATCTAATTATATTCTTATCTATACTTAATACACGTGCATTATCTGTTCTTCTTCTTGGTAATTTATCTATATCTGCATCCGTTATTAATACATTTAATGCACATTTCCAGCATCTTATTACCTTAAATTTATCCTCCATTACATACTTATTTACATTCGTAAATACACGACTTGTATACATCTTCTTATTAAAACGATGTGCACGTTCAGCTTCTGTTTCCCTTTCTCGTCCTCCTCCTCCTGATGTTGTTGATGATGATGATGCCTGTTGCGACATCTTTCTTACTATTATTTATATACTATTAATTATATTATCTACTTTTTTATTAAAAAACATAAAAAAAACAACAAAATATACACCGGAGGTCTACCTATATACATACAACGATTCTATACGATCACCATCAGCCCAACACCATCAACAACAGAAGAAGCAAAGAACGGAGGATAAACAGATATCCACAAGATTCTTATGAAGAATATAACCAGGAAAAAATTAAATTAATCCATAAAAAAACAGAAAAAAACAGAAAAAAAGAAGAACAGAAAAGAAAAAATCAAAGAATATTTCTTATGATAAACAACGAGCGCGAAAGAAAAAGCCGCACGCCCTACGAAATTTCCGGTGTACAGACACCTCTACAGGAGAGAAAAAAATATGAATAATGTATCATATAAGCTCCTTAAAACGGTAAAAAATCATACTTCTTCCTTCTATTTAACATTATTATTCTTTATTTGCCTTCTTATGACCCTTTTTTTATCTGCTGCTGACGCCGGCTTCGCTACTGCTGCTGCATGCATGCACTCCATGGTGTTGCTTTATAACCCCCCTTATACCTCCACCGAAGCCCCAAGAGATGGCAGAAAAAGATATATTAGTGCTTCTTCTTTAGGCTATTTAATTACTTATTTCTTTTTACAAATAAATTCTTTTTTCTGCCGTTGTCGCTTCTCTTGATTCCTGTTCTTTACCCTATTCAGGTGTACGTACACTGGAGGGTCCATACATAATATTGTCTTTTGAGCGATTATTTTTTCTTCTTGTATTTCACCACTTTATATTTATATCCTGTACACCTCCATATACACCACAAATATACCCCATGACTGTCTTCTTATACCTTAGTCTTCCTCACTCTTTTACGTAAAATCTTCTCCTGCTGCTCTTGCTGCTGCTGCTGCTGCACCACCTGCCAGTCCTATCTGCTGCTGTCTGCCATCTTCTTTTATTTTCTCTACTCTTAAGGAACTCATAAATACCATTAGATCAAGTCAAGGGACCACAGATCAATACACTTGCTGCAGCTGCTGCAGCTGCAGCAGCGGCAGCTGCAGCAGCTGCAGCAGCAGCAGGAGCAGCAGCAGCATTGTCCCAATCAGTGGCATATAAGCATCATTTCCATCATCGTCATTAGCAACAGCAGCAGCAGCAGCAGCAGCAGCTACATCTGCAGCAGCAGCAGCAGCAGTAGCAGCAATTAATGTCATTATTTGTATAATTGTATTAAATATTTATTATATATATTCTTCTTTCCTTGAGGTGTATGTACACCTCATGTTGCTACTAAGAGAAATAATTTTCTGCTCATTTGTATTAAGGAGCAACACTTTTATTTATTTATTTATTTTATATAAACAATGAAGAAGGTCTTGTATTTCTACGATGGTAAGCAGATAAACAGCAGCAGCAGCAGCAACAGCAACAGCAGCAGCAGCAACAGCAGCAGCAGCAACAGATGTAGCATGCATCATGCATATATATATTTATTTGTATTTCTTTCTTTATACTTATATATTAGCAAGAATAAATATATGTATATATATTTACATTATTTTTATTCATTATTCTGTGTCTCCCTCTTCTGCTGCTGCTCTTGCTGCTGCTCTTGCTCATGCTGCTGTTGCTCTTGCTGCTGTTGCTGCTGCTGCTGCTGCATGCATGCATGCATGCAGAGGAGGTGGGGAATTTTTTTTACGGTCCTGGTCATCCAATGAAGCCCCATAGAGTACGAATGACTCATGACTTACTAAATGTATACGGGCTTATTAATCATCTAGAGCTTATGGTTAGTCTATTTATTTTATTTATTTATTTTATTTATTTATTTTATTTATTTATTTATTTATTTATTTATTTTATTTATTTATTTATTTTGTTTATTTATTCTTATTATTTATCTTCTTTGCCTATATTTATCTTTATTTGTTTCTTTATATCTGTATCTGTGTCTTTCTGGTTTCTTTTTCCTTCTCTCCTTCTCCTCCTTAATATTTGTTTATTATTATTATTACTATTATTATTATTATGTTATAATTAATTCCCCTTTATTTTTATTATTTATTTATATATTTCCTTTCTTTTCTTTTTGTTTTTCTTCTTTTCCTCCCCTATGCTGAGGTGCCTATACACCCGAAATATGAATGGATGATTCGTGCAAGTTGAATTTCCTGCTGATTCCCTTTTCTTTCCTCTCTCTCTCTCTCTCTTCATGAATAAAAATAAATAAATAAATAAATAAATAAATAAATAAATAAATTACTTATTTATTTATTATTTATATTCTTTTTATTTATTTGTTTGTTTCTTCTTTTTTATAGCTTCCTCCTCATCCAACGGTGAAGGCATTGACAAGATTTCATGCAGATGATTATATTTCTTTCTTAAGATCAACAGCAGATATATCTTTATTAAATAATAATAATATAAATAATAATATAAATAATAATATAAATAATATAAATAATAATATAAATATACCTTTTTCCTCATTAAATGATTCTCCTTATTCATCTTTTTCCTCTCCTGCTCCCTTTAATACTCCTCCTTCTCTCCCTCCATCTAAGCAACCTCATCATACACCCCATCATGTACAAGGCCTACCTATAACAGCAACAGGAGGAGGAGGAGGAGGAGGAGGAGGAGGAGGAGGGACATCATCATATATAGGCAGCAGTAGGAGTGTATCTCCCTCTAATACATCATCATCATCATCATCATCATCATCATCATCATCTGCTGCTGGAGGTGCAGGTGTATCTGGATCTACAGCAGGAGATCCTGCAGATACAACAGGGGGCCCCCAAGGGGCCCCTTCCTCCTCTGTTGACCATTTAAGTAGATATAATATAGGGGAGGATTGTCCTGTCTTTGATGGTCTATGGGAGTATTGTAAGACATACACAGGAGGAAGTATTGAGGGAGCAAGAAGAGTTGTAAGAGGAGACTATCAATGTGCTATTAATTGGTATGTTATTAGTTGCTGCTGCTGCTGCTGCTGCTGCTGCTGCTGCTGCTGCTGCTGCAGATATGTATTGACGTTGTGGTTCTGCAGCAGCAGCAAGAACAACATCAGCAGCAACAGAATCATGAATATTTGTTCTTTCCTCTTACCTCTATTTTCTCTCCTTTTTCTTCCCTTCCTCCTCCTACTACTACATTTTCTGTTGCTGTTGTTGCTGCTGCTGCTGCTGCTGCTGCAGGGCCGGAGGTCTTCATCATGGTAAGAAGCATGAGGCAAGCGGGTTCTGTTATATAAATGATTGTGTCTTAGCTGCATTAGAGTTCCTAAGATTTAAACATCGAGTTTTATATGTTGATGTGGATATACACCATGGAGATGGAGTAGAGGAAGCATTCTATACCTCACCAAGGTAAATAAATATTATTTATTTATTTATTTATTTATTATAGTATATTACTAATATTATTATTATTCATATATTATTAAGGGATAATAATAAGAAAAAGGGAAAGAAAAAGGGAAATTTAACGTCATATATCATATTATACATCAAAACAACATTTTTAGGGTTTAGGGTTTAGGGTTTAGGGTTTAGGGTTTAGGGTTTAGGGTTTATGAAATGTATATAAATATATTTGTATTCAGGGTATTATGTTGTTCTTTTCATAAATATGGTCATTTTTTTCCTGGTACTGGGGCATTAGAGGATATAGGCATGGAGGAAGGAATTGGTTATAGTGTTAATGTTCCTCTACATGAAGGAATTGATGATCAAATGTACTCCTCTCTATTCGTTAGGGTAAATCAATATATTTATTTATTTATTTATTTATTTATTTATTTATTTATTTATTTTATTTATTTATTTATTTATTTATTTAGTTCATCAATGCATGTATATGCTTGCATGCATGCATATATGGTGGTAAAGAAACATTATTATATAAGGGTTATTTACATGCATGCATATGAACACTGTGCTGCTGTTGCTGCTGCTGCTGCTGCTGCTGCTGCTGCAGGTGATGGATCAGATAATGGATATATATCGTCCTGAGGCGGTTGTTCTTCAATGTGGTGCGGACTCAGTAGCAGGAGATCGATTAGGTTGCTTCAATTTATCCCTTGATGGTTAGCCCCTCCTTCTCTTCCTTTGCTGCTGCTGCTCCCTTTCCTTTGCTGCTGCTCCTCCTCCTCACTCCTCATCCTCCTCCTTATCAAACACGACCGTCCGACAGTGGAGGCATTTTTAGACCGAATTCTCCGATTTCAATTACTTCTTCCTTGCTGGCCTTACTTCTTGTGTCTATGCAAATATCTATTTATTCATTTGTTTATTTATTTATTTATTTATTTATTTATTTATTTGTCTATTTATGTATGAAGGTCATAGTGAAGCTGTCCGCTACTTTTGCAAGGCGGGTGTTCCTGCAATATTTCTTGGTGGTGGAGGATACACCTTAGGGAATGTACCAAGATGTTGGGCTAAAGAAACAGGATATATTCTTGGTGTTGATCTCGATCCAAGTCCGTTTTTATTTATTCCCTTCTCCCTCTCCCTTGTTTATAACCCTGTGTACTCCTCTATTGGATGGAAACACCTAAATATTATTTATTTGCACCTTCTTCCTGCCAACCCTAATAATGGTGGTATATTCTGTTCTTTCTTGTTAACAGAAATACCTGAGAATTGTATCTATCGTGGATATTATGGGCCAAATTATGAACTAAAAATTCGCACAACGAACATGGAAAATCGCAATGACGAGAAGTACATTGATTCTATTGTGTACGTCTTCTACCCAATTATGATCATATATTACCCATCCTTCGTTGATATCTTTCTGACTTACGGTTAGATACAAGAGACTAACCACCCAACAAGTAAACAACACATTGATTTGCTTGATTGTTATTCCTTTCTGCAGGCAAAAGATAAGCACAACGTTACGCGAGCACGTTTTCCCTATCGGAGGGCAAATAACCGCGAGTGGGTCTATAGTATCGCTGGCGAAAAAACAAGATGTTGAAATTCACGCATATTATCTTTCCTCACTAATTACCTACCCATTTCACTGCAGTATAAGTTGGTCAATGTGTCTATGCGCTAATATTTGTTGTTTATCTATGCAGATTTTCCGGATGAAGAAAAAGAAACCGGAGTTGTTTTACAGAGCGATCTCGAAGAAAACGGTGAGCCATGCTAAGCCCATGGAGATTGCCGCATAAAACGACTCAAAGCCCTCTAGTTTTTGAGCACATTGCGTGATTATGTTCTGCTTGCACATTTTGGCGTCAGTGACGCAAGTGCCAAGGAGAGTCGCAAAAGTGTCACATAGCGTTAAGCTGATGACAAATAGGGCATATATGAGAGTGCAGGAATTTGGTGTTTTTTCTTTTATTCTTGTCTTCGTGTTGCAGCTGATAAAAATGGTGATGTAGAAGAAGATGCAGAACATTTTTGCGTGAGTGACAACCGCGATCGCGCATAATGTGGTCCGAGGTTTGGGACCCTGGCAATATGACCGGTGGACACCGTTTTGCTTGGGCAGTGCTGGATGCCGGAATAATGGCACCACCCTTGAATGAATATTATTTTGATGGATTTTGCTTGTAGTGGCAATTAGAGGTAGTAGGAGCCTCGCTCTAACAAAAGTTCCGTATGCCTATGGCAGGCGGGTGGTTCTCTTCCTGCCATCTGCCGGTTGGTCATGGCCTGTTGAGAGTAAGGTCCGCTTGCTGCGGTGGCTAACGTCCCCGCATCCATCATGTAATGATGAAGTTCCTAGATCGATAGGACTCTCCTTTACAGCCTCCTGGATGCTAACGGGTGCCTGGTGGCCTTCACGATACGGCAGCAACATTTTGAACGTGGGTTTCTCCAAGGGCTGCGACTCTATTATGTACAAAGAAGGCCTTTAGGGGCTTTTGTTTAGGTCGTGCGCGTACCATTGGCGTCTGCGACGGGATAGAAGGTGAATGGGGACAAGGCGACTCCTCGGGGCCGCCAATTTCAACTTGGTCACTTGGACACTCTGTGATTCCGGGTGAACAGGCATCCGTCATCCAGGATGCCTGAAGCAGCCTGACAACGCCTGAATTTGTTTTAAGCCCCTTAATGATGGGGGCAAGTTAGGCATTTAGTACCTGTATGATCGCCGCAACCAACGGCCTGATATTATATTACCACGTGAACAACTTGAAGTCATGCTGCACTGTGTTGAATTTGGCACACCATATTTTCTGCAGACAGTTGCAGAACTTCGACATTTTCTCCGCAGAGGCGTGACGGGACACTCCCTACATAGTGGCCGTCCTCCATTGAAAAGAAAAGGAGGCTGGTTTCTCCTGGGCTCCGGAGACCTCTTTTCGTGGGTTCATTCGACCGGTCGCCAACAGGTTTGGGAGAGTCAAAACTTTTGGGCGTTCCACTAGCCAGTTGTTTATCAGGGTGAAGCTCCAATGCACTCACGAATGCCACCTCGGAGCTGCCTGAGGTAATAATTATGACAAAATCCACAACTAGCCGAGAGTTGCGTGTGTGCTAGTTTTTACATTGAGCAAAGATCTCGCTATTTCCTGGAAGAAAATGAGAAAGGCACTTTAGAATAGATTGCAAATTAGACGTACTGTGTGATACATGCGATGGGCACACGACTAACAGATTTGCACCAATGCACTGCTGGCACAAGCCAGCTTCACGAAGACCTGAGAGGGCAATCAGTCTAGATACTAAAGAACAATTTTTGCAAGATAGTTACATACCATTTATCTGAATGCTATGTAGCTTGTCAAGTTTGTTACTCTGGAGAATCCAGAATTGAACAACATCAGTGGATATCGTAAAAAATCTTCGGTCTCTCTGTATCGGCCAGAATGTTACTAACTTCCTCAAAAAGGGGAAATTTGCAGTTAACCTACCCGATCCAAATATTTCTTTCCCATAACTCTCTCTGGTGCCTGCATTCCTCAGTTAAACACCTGAATGACCCTTTTGTTGGAGAACCCCGCACCTCAAAAAAAACGAAGCCAACAGGTGAAAAGGAGTCGCGCGTATGGGGGACCTTCATACTTGCTCCTTCATCCAGGAGGTCTATGACTCTTAGGCTTGCTGGATTCAGAATACGAAGGTCAAACTCTGTTGTTGCAGTAACTAAAGGGATGGAGCTGACCGCGGTCTTGCTTAAAAAGAAGCTTCGACACCAAGAGTCTGTGGCAGCAGTTCAAGGCAAACTTTCAGTACGCTAAGCTGTACTTTCATACTCTAGAAATTCCACGCGTCTATATTGGTCTATTGGGATATCTATTTCCGCCTGTCGAGGTCATATTCACACATAAGAGTTTATTTTTACAACAATTGTGCTGTTGCTGCTATATCACCACTCGTCTTCCATCTTCTACGTCAAACACAGACGCAGCGAAACACCGAGCATTCGTTGGTTTGAATAGTGCAGCAAGTCCATGCGAAATTCTTCATCGATGCATTGAAATTATTGCCCATTTGCTTTTATTGTGCACGTTAACAGTACCTGACTTCTAGACAGAGGTTCTGAGAAATATCATGTCCACCATTCTGCACTTATAATAGCTTGCCTTCAAACTCCTCTCCATGGACAGCAAACACAAGCTTAAATTTCGTATGATTCTGAAAATACAATTCATGAATATTGTTTCTTCAGGCTTGAAAGGGCAAACACACCCAGAATTGGAACGACTGGATGTCGCCTTGCTGTGCAGCTAAGATGACCCCGTTTGCCTCTGTTGGTTTAGCAATGTTAGCACTGCGACTGAAATGAATGTGAAGAATTATTACCGTCAAACTCGAAAAACGCGGGATGGGATAGGACGACATTTGCTTAAGAGTTCATTAAATAAAAGCGTAATTCTTCCTCATATCGTTTTTCGCATTTTTCCTACCGAAGTCAGAAGCAATAGCTGGAGTTCTCAGTTGCCCTATCTCCAGAGCCTACAAGATGCGTAAATGTTGGGAGGTATAGTGTTGCCAAGTTGTGCATAGAGAGTATCGTACAGAGGCAATAAATATTTGGCACTGTAGGCCACCGGGATTAGGCTCGAAGACAACCGCAACTGTGTTGTTGCTTGCATGATATATCGCTGTTGTGACCTCTGCGCCGAAAGTTGTTGATTCAGCCACCCCAAATGCATGCTCTAAGCCGTCCTACTTTTCCACGGAGTTACTGGGTTGAGGTCTGCTAGAAACCTTGCTGTTTCCTGCAAAGGCAGCGTCAGGTGTATTCATGCTACATTTAATGAGTTTATATGGTAGGCACCGAATCATAAGCTCGGCAGACGCCACCTTCAGTGCTGCAAACGTCGATGTAGCGAATTTGTTTGTATTTATGCAGCATGTTTATTATTTTTCCTTACACAATGACCGCACATCTGGCGGCGAAAATTATCTCCTTGATTTTTCTGCATGCAATTTGTTAGCGCGTGGAAAACCACCTATACAAATAACGGGTTCACTACCTGTTGCCCAGAAGTGCCGATGCAGGCAGGGGCTGTTCAAAAACATCGATGGTTTTCACCTAAAATGTTGCATGCAGTTGAAGATAACTATGACTTTTTTTGTGTAAAATTCTAATTGATCTCACTACGTTTAGCCTGGAAACGATTGTCCTTTCTTGCGCCTTTCCTCGTTTCTGTTCCAACACCTTGGAGCGAGGCAACAAGCTGCCGTGCCTCTTTTGTGAAAGAATGTGCCCCAGCATTGTAAACCAAGGGTATTTCGTTGCAGTTTGAAAAATTCAGGAAACTCGAAATAAATCCAGAAGTTCAAGCTGGCCGAGTGGCCATTACGGGAAGTTTCGCAAAAAAAAAAAAACAATCGAAGGAAAATTCAGGAAAAGAATCAACGCATATTACACGGAGAATTCAAACGAGCGGGAATAATGAAAGTGACAGAGTTCTGTCTACCCGATCGCTCCGCGATGTACATACGTTCAGGTGTTCCCCATACACCGCCAGCCGCAATGATCGTGGATTGTGTGCAATCCTCTTCATGAGCGAATGTGGCGAATCCAAGGTACAACGCGTCCGTCAACTTCCTTAAATGAACCTTTTCGTTGATTTTCTAACTTCTCCACACTCTGAAATAATCTCCCGTTTCATGCGTGAAACGAGAGATTACAATTATATTGAAGGAACCACAGGGTGGTGTGCGTCTTTGCTTGTAGTTCGTAATTCATAAATCCACGTAGTTAGTTTTTTCATAATATTCCTACAACAGCATTATTAATTAATACTTGTTGATCATAGAAAATTTCCGCTTTCCGGTAAAACAGATTCTGTACAAGTATGCGAGTTGAAGGAAATTTGAACTATCGGCGGCGCGTGAGTAAATGCGTCACAAATCGTACAACAGCGCGAGCGAAAGCACGTAAAGCAGAAATCTTGATCAACTCCCACGCCATCTTTGCATATTCACGAGCAACTAATGCGACCTGCTGCATGGGTGTGGCAAGCTCCGTTCTATATGGATTTGTGGATCTTGCATTGTCCGCCTGCATGCGCATCCGTTCATTAGATGTATCAGCTGCATGCCTCGCTCGTGATGCACTTCTCGTACCCCTAGGGACACCAGAACCTGCAAACGAATTCACATTAGGCACAAATGAGAATGTTTTCAGCTATTATCAGCAACTAACAAGGAAAATTCATTAAACACACGAAACGTTGATGTACACACAAGGACTCACCCGTATCTGGACCAACATCTCGTTCCGTTGTTTCTGTTTGAATACCTCCACCTGGGAATCGTCGTGTTGTTGTTTTTCTCTCAATTACTCTTCCTCCCCGAGTGAAGTAACTGACTTGAGTTCCAACTTCCTGTCTTGATCCTTTGACAGACAGCACAACATAGCAGCGCACAGGCAACAATGTTTCTTATATGCTGAATGCACAAGAATGAGCATGCAACGAAGGAAACGTTAAGCAGAGCAACACCTCATAATAGACTTAATATTACAGAGGAATAAGTCTACCATTGGCATATTTCCTATATGTGTGTGTACATACCTGAAAAGCCTCTAAGAAGCTCATAGATTTCATGATCATCAAGGAAGCTTGTAGATGATCTTGATCCCATAGTATGTTCAAAGATATCATTTCTTTGGAATGGCATTCCTCTCACCCAATGTGCTGCATTTTGTTGATTTAATGCCTGTTGTAAAATCTGCTCTAAAGAAATACCACCAAATGCACGACGAAATAAATTCTCAGCCTCCTCAGCAGACACGTGCGTAAAGTGAAAACCACCTGCACACACAGTAGAACATTCATATATATACAAATATATAAATATAAATATAAATATAAATATAAATATAAATATAAATATAAATATATATATGTATATATTTATCTATGCATGATGTGGCCACTATATGTATATGCATAGTGCTTGGAGTTTATTCCTTGCTGAATCTGCATGTGTAATTGAACAGAAGTATGTATTAGATATGAATAATAGATATATGGTTGCCTAGTTTACCATTTGTAGACTGGAAAGGATGAGCATAATTAGTTTGTGTTGTTCGTCCTCCTCCTCCTTTTCCTGTTGTTTGTTGTTGATTATTAAATGAATAATTATAATGAAGAGATGAATCATATTGTGATCTTTTATTTGGATCAGAAAGTGTCTGATATGCTTCACTTGCATCACGAAATCGTCGACCTGCTTCCTCTCTATTATTTGGATTCCTGTAACAGCAGCAGCAGCACCAGCAGCAGCACCAGCAGCAGCAACAGCAGCAACAGCAGCAGCAGCAGCAGCAGCAGCAGTATAGATTTTTTATAAGAAACACTATATAGATATTTTATAAGAAACAATAATATATATTATATGTAACATATATATTAATATATATAGAGGTGTATACAGGAAATAAATAAATAAATAAATAAATAAATAAAATAAATAAATAAATAAATAAATAAATAAATAAATAAATAAATAAATAATTACCTATCTGGATGCCATTTGAGTGCTGTTTGTCTGTATGCTTTCTTTATTTCTTCTTGTGTTGCATCTTTTTTTACACCTAATATTGAATAATAATCAGGAGGGGAGGAAGAAGAAGAAAAAAAGCAACAAGAAGAAGAGGAAGAAGAAGAAGAAGAAGAAGGAGGAGGAGGAGAAAAAGAAGAAGAAGAAGGAGAGGAAGGAGGAAATAATTTATTATTATTCAATAAAATAGAAGAAGATGCTAATATAGAAAAATTACGTGATTTACTAGTACTCCATGATTGATTTGCTGCTGCTGCTGCTGCTGCTGATAGTTGCTGCTGCTGCTGCTGCAGCAGCAGCAGCATAGATAAAGAATTTTTTCTTGTAGGAGAAAATCCTGATTCCTTAAGTCTTGTTAATACCCCCCAATTCCTTGCTGCTGCTCTTGCTGCTGCTGCTGCTGCTGTTATTGTTGTTGTTGTTGCTCCTGCTGCTGTTGCTGCTGCTGTTGCTGCTGCTGCAGTATTGGGTGTAAGTCTGGTGTATTGAGACATCATAGGAGGAAGGAGAAAAGATCTAAGAGAACGGATAGTCTGTATATGCACCATTATTACTCCTTTTATGTCTTTTTTTTTATATTTTATATAAATAAATAAATAAATAAGAATAAAAAAAGAATTATTTTCTTCTTTCTTCTTTATTGACCCCCTTATATAGGGGTCTTTCTTGTTTCTTGTGTAGGTACTGCATTTGTTGAATATATTTAAGAAAAGAAGGAAAAGGGTATAGTCAAGAGGATATTATGCACTAAATAATTAAATAATATATTTATTAATTATTATTTTATATTTATATAAAGAAAAAACAAAGAAAATGAATATTTATTGGTGTTTTTTTTCTTCTTTTATAGGTAATAATATATGAATACTGCAGCAGCAGTTGTTGAACAACAACAAGAAGAAGATAAAAAAGAAGAATAAATCCTTCATTAATTTATATTTATTATTTTATTTATAATAAATAAAATAATAAATATATTTATATTTATATTTATTTATTTATTTATTTATTTATATCCCCCTTATACACCGCAAAAATTATTTCTTATACTTATGCAAGACTTAAGAAAGCCCCAAAACACAGACCCATCTGCATGCATTCTTCTTCTTCTTTTCTTGTTATTATTTATATAAAAAAAAGAATATTTAAATATAATTAATTAATTATTAATTAATTATTAATTATTATTTATTATTTATTTAATTGTATTTATTTATTTATAGCAGAGAGACACAAAAGAAACATCCCCTCTTACTACCATGGCATAGACACCACACCTAAGCCATACACTAGTTAGTATATATATATTATAT
>NW_013564513.1:0-7386 GCF_000499605.1 Eimeria maxima | reverse complement strand
CATATATCTCCCTATATATATATATATATATAGGGAGATATATGTGTCTCCTTAATAAGAAAGGAGACACATGTGTCTCCTTAATAAGAAAGGAGACACTTGTCTTTTTATAAGGAGACACTTTTTGTCTCCTTTGCCCATCAAACAACAGCTTTAGTTCCTCTTAATTATAACTACACAACAAAACAAGTAATGCAGCAGCTGCAGCTGCTGCTGCTGCAGCTGGTGCTGCAGGAAACCCTGCTGCAGCAGCAGCAGCAGCAGCAGCAGACACTTGCTGCTGCTGCAGCAGGACCTGTGTACCTTCGCTAGTTACATGTTATTTGTGTTTGCTGTCTCTTCTTCTAACTACTCTAAAGGAGACACTAAAATGACAATCCCTACCGTGTCTCCTGCTGCTGCTGCTGCTGCAGCAGCAGCAACAGCAGCAGGTGTCTCCTTCTAACTAGGAGTATAAAGTAATAATAAAATAAATAATAATAATAATAATAATTAATAATAAATAAATAAATAAATAAATAAATAAATAAATAAATAAATAAATAAATAAATGCTACAGCAACAAGAAGAGACACCATAAGAGCTGCTGCTGCGAGATCCACTGAAAAAACAAAATAATGCTACAGACCTCGTGCTGCAGCAGTCTCTGCTGTTGCTGCAGCAGCAGCAGCAGCTGCAGCAGCAGCAACAGCAGCAGGAATAGCAGTAGTAGTAATACTAGTACTATTAATAGTAATACTTGTATCTGCTGCTGCTGCTGCTGTTGCTGCTGCAGCTCGTGCTGCTGCTGCGGATGGCATACATGGCTGCTGTCAGCTTATGCTGCAAATGTTACAGCAGCAGCAGCAGCTGCGGCTGCTGCTGCTGCACCATAACTGCCTGAATCAGCAGCAACAGCAGCAGCAGCAACTGCAACTGCTGCTGCTGCTGCTGCTGCTGCACAATCCCTCTAAAAGGCGGTTATCTCCCCATTGTCTGAGGGTATTCACTGTAAGGAGGAGGAGCTTATACATCTCTCCCCTCCCTCACAGCAGCAGCAGGTCCTGAACAACTAGCGGCAGCAGCAGGCTGCTGCAGCCTGCTGCATGCTGCTGCAGACTGCTACAGGCTGCTGCCGTAGCTAGCTAGCTATTTCGCTAGCTATATAGCTGGATGGCTAGCTAGCTAGCTAGCTAGCTACATAGCTAGCTAGCTAAATAATACTAAAGACACAAAAGGCCCTCTAATCAGCGGATAGACTGAGGAGACGATCCGCGCAAGCTGCTGCTGCTGCTGCTGCTGCTGCTGTTATTGCTGCTGCTGCTGCTGCTGCTGCTGCTGCTTTCAAAGGAGGCGGCAGCTGGACTATGGCCTGCTGATTGGCTATGTTGCTGCTGCATTGTTGTTTGCTGCTGCATTGTGGTTTGCTGCTGCGTTGCTTGCTTCTGCTGCAGTTGCTGCCACTGCTGCTGCTGCTGCTTCTTCAACTGCTGCTGCTGCAGCAGCTGCTGTTGCAGCTGCTGCTGCTGCAGCAGCTGCTGTTGCAGCTGCTGCTGCTGCTCTGTGTGCCTGTTGCTGTTGTTGTTACCATGATGATGTTTATGATGATGATGATCATAGTGTATATCTTCTTCTGCTGCTCTTCTGCCTCTTACAGCAGCAACAGCAGCAGCAGCAGCATGACCATGATCATGATGTGCCTCATCATGATCATGATCATGCGAATCAGCATTAGCAGCAGCAGCAGCAGCAGCAGCATTAGCAGCAGCAGCATTAGCAGCAGGATTAGTATGTGTATGGGTATGATTATTACAATGATTATGTATATGATTATGTGTATGATGATGACATACAGGTGCATGCATTAAATCTAATGTAAATAAAAGCCCCAAACCACAAAGAAATGCAAAACAACGCAATAATCTTCTCCTTAATGGTGCCTTCGTCTCAAACTCCGATAACATCTATACAAAAAGAAAAAAAAAAAAAACAAAAAAATCTATATATGTATACCCTAAACCCTAAACCCTAAACCCTAAACCCTAAACCCTAAACCCTAAACCCTAAAAATTTTGAAATTTTTTTTTTTAAATTTTTAAAATGATAAAGATGAGGAGAGGAGGAGACAACAGTTGTGTATATTCATTGTCATGCAGATAACCCTACTAAACCATAAACCCTAAACCCTAAACACTAAACCCTAAACCCTAAACCCTAAAAAAGGGTTTGGATGGAACGTACCTCTATACACGCATACAGAATAACCCCCACAGCCAGAGCATTCAATACTCCAGCAGCAGAAGACCCTGCAGCAGCAGCAGCAGCAGCAGCAGCAGCAGCAGCAGCAGAATAGAATGATGAGACACAGAGGAAGAAAAAAGGAGACAGAAGAAGAGAACAAGGAGACAGAGTAAAAGGGAAAAAGGAGACAGAAGTAAATATGACGGGAGTAAAGGAGAAAATAAAAAAAGAGACAATAAATAAAAGAGGAGACAATAAACAAAAAAGGAGACAATAAATAAAAAAGGAGACAATAAATAATTTCTTACCTCCTTGTGCTATGCATGCGCCAATTAAGACGCCAAGAGGAGTAGTCGATAGAAAAGCCCCAAGACACGTTAGTACTAACCAACGAGGCTGAGGAGACAAAAAGGAGAAAGGAGACAGGAAAAGGAGACAATTAAAAGAAAAGGAGACAGGTAGGGAGACAAAGGAGACAATTAAAAGAAAAGGAGACAGGAGATAAAAGGAGACAGGAGACAAGAAAAGGAGACAATTAAAAGAAAAGGAGAAAAGAGACAAAAGGAGACACAAAGGAGACAAAAAGGGAACAGGAGGAGACACTCAATGCATGCACAGCTATAGAGACACTTTCTTTCAACAGCAGCAAGCAGTGCATGCATTCAAATAATGCATGTATGCATGCATGCATGCATGGAGGTGTACGTACAGCGCATGCATGCATGCATTGAGGTGTACGTACAGCTCTAGCTTTAACGAATGCGGATGCTAAGGCGACGGCCTCTGCTCCTTTATGACCTAAGACAGCTAATGCTGCTATCCATACATCCGCGTTGCTGCGCGTCATACCCACCACTATTGCTGCAGCAGCAACAGCAGTAGCAGCAGCAGCAGCAGCAGCACAAGGAAGGGGAAGAAAAGGGATTAATTACGGGTTGGGGGAAGGGCAGGGGTGTATAAGGAGACACCATAAGGAGATAACATACAAAAAAGGCAACCATAAAGGAGACAGGCTCTCTGCTGCTGCTGCTGCTGCTGCTGCTGCAGTTGCTGCATGCAGCAGCAGCATAGTTAAGCAGCAAAGGGGAGGAGACAGTGAAGGAGGAGACACAAAAAAATACAGAGGTGCAGCAGGAGCTGCCTATACACCGCAGACATACCTTCAAGAAATGCATGCGTCCCTAAGGCAGCAGCAAGAGGTACCTTAGATCCCCCTCTTGCTGCTCCCCTCCCGTGCTGCTGCTGCTGCTGCTGCTGATGTTGCTGCTGCAGCTTATGCAGCAAATGCGCCTCATCCGAACATGCCTGGTCTGCAGACACAAACAACAGCAACAGCAGCAGCAGCACAAGTTAGAGCAACACCAGCAAACAGCAGGGAGAGCAGCAGCAGCAGCAGCACTGAGAGCATCAGCAGCAGCAGCAACAGCAGCAGCAAGACATACTGTCTAGTGCCCCTGGTCCTGCAGCAAAGTTTCCTCGTCCTGAAGGACAACTGTCCCCTCCCTGCAAACAACAGCAGCAGCAGCAGCAGCAACAGCAGCAAACTATGACATCGTCGAACTGCTCGTTGTAGCAGCAGCAGAAGCAGCAGCAGCAGCAGCAGCAGCAGCAGCAGCAAGTATTTACTTGACAATTGTCTCCTGTAAGCCCGCAGTGTACGCGCAGCTCAGAGGTTGGCGAATGAGAGAGAGAGCAGCAAACCCTAGAAGGGCATGCATTCATCTTGCTGCTGCAGCAGCAGCTGCTGCTGTTGCTGCTGCAGCCACGTTGTTGTCCTGCTCCTGCTGCTGCTGCAGCTGCTGCTCCTCCCCCTGTACTGCCACAGCCATACTCACAATGAGAACCCCTCCTGCTGCTGCTGCTGCTGGGGCGGCGGTAGATGTCTGCTGCTGGTGCAACAGCTGACCCTTTTGTTGTTGCTGCTGCTGCTGCTGCAGCAGCAGCAACAAGAGCACCTTGTCCCTCTGCTTTGGGGATAGTATGCTGCATTTGCTGCTGCGTAGTGATGATGTCTCCTTTTTCGCTAATATTACCTCCACCTGTTGCTGCTGCTGCAGCTGCAGCAGCAGCTGCTGCAGCAACAACAGCAGCAGCAGCAGCAGCACGCTGAGGGCAGCTAATGTCTTGCTCATTTGCTGCTGTATGCGCCTCTACACAATCATCACATTCAGGGCAATATGCTGCTTCGCTGCATGCACCGTGCTGCTGCGCATGCAAATGAGCTGGATGAGGTAATGCTGCTGCTGCTGCAGCAGCAGCAGCAGCAGCCTCCTCAGCAGCAACAGAACTCGAATCTGAACACGACGAGCCGTCATGATGACCATCTGCAGCAACAGCAGCAACAGCAGCAACAGCAGCAATAAGACAACTTCTTACTGACAGCAGCAGTAACCAACCAGCAGCAGCAGCAGCAGCAGCAGCAACAGCAGCAGCAGCAACCCCACCACCGCAACAACCACCACCACCAACAGCAGCACAATCACCACCATAACCATCACCACCATGCAACAGGAGCAGTAGCAGCAGCAGCAGCAGCACCATCAGCAGCAAAAGAACCATCACCAGCAACAGCAACAGCGGCATCAACTGCACCATCAGCAGCAGCAGCAGCAGCAGCAGGAGCAGCAGGAGCAGCAGGAACTAACGTGAATGTGATTGTCCCCAGATTTGTTCAAAGAAGAGCATAAGAGTTAATCCTGCTGCAGCAAGAATATATGCACAATTATAATGATAATTCTTATCTGCTGCTCCTGCTGCTGCTGCTTCTGCATGCAGCAGCAGCAGAGATACACCAACTGTCTCCAATTGCTCTGCTGCCTCTGGTAATAAATGTAATAAACCTAAACCTAAAAAAGCACCTGCAGCACAACAGCAGCAGCAGCAGCAACAGCAGCAGCAACAGCAACAGCAGCAAGGGCAGCAGAAGGGAATGAATTAGTGGTGGGGGAGGAACAGAAAGGGACTGCAGCAAAAGACCAGCAGAAACAGCAGCAACAGCAGCAGCAGCAACCGCAACAGCAGAAACAGAAGCAGCAGAAGAAGAATCAAGAAGGCAACTGGCAACAGCAGGAATAGCAGCACCAGCAGCAGCAGCAGCAGCAGCAGGGACAGCAGCACGAGGCGACATACCGCATGCAAAGCAGTTAAGGAATACGAGCATAACTTGGACCCAAGATCCACTTCTGCTGCTGCTGCTGCGTATACCTCCTTGATTTTGCTGCTGCTGTTGCTGCAGTTGCTGCTGCTGCTGCTGCGCATTTGCTGCTGCCTTACGCTGCAGATAAAAAGGTAAGAAAGCGCCGCATGCAGATACAGCTGTTAATACAAATACAGCAAAGAGTTTAGATGCCCATACAGGGAACTCGTGCTGCTGCTCATCATCCCCTTGCTGCTGCTGCTGCTGCTGCTGGTCTTGCTGCTCCTGCTGCAGTTGCAGGTCCTGCTGCTCCTGCTGCTGCAGCTGCTGCAGCTGACGTGCATCATGTAGATGATGAATGTGCTCATTGTCCTCGGTATGTGAACTATGCGCCAAGGTGAGCAACGGCAACTCTGCTGCTGCTGCTGCTGCTGCTGCTGCTGCTGCTGCTGCTGCAGTTGCTGCAGCAGCGCCCCACCAAGACATCATTGCTTCACTGCATGCAGCTGTCCATCTGCATGCAGGCCCTGCTACAGATGCTGTTGCTGCAGCAGCTGTTACTGCTGCTGCTGCTGCTGATGCTGCTAATACGGATAGAGGGGTACCGCCGCAATCTGCTATTATGGCGGCGGATGGCGCTGCTGCGGCTGCTGCTGCTGCTGCTGCTGCTGCTGCTGCCTTTTCGCTGCTGCTGCTGCTGCAGAGGCCTGCTGCAGATTGCAGGCAACTAAAACCCCTTCTATAATCAAAGGAACAAAGAAGGGGGGAAGAAGAGTAAGAGCGCTATGGGGCCCCCAAGCCCCAGAACCTGTTGCTGCTGCTGCTGCTGCTGCTGCTGTTGCTGCTGCTGCTGCAGCGTCAGTGGGGAACCATAGCGCTGAATAAAGAAAGGGCTAAGAACTAAATAGAGAATAATAAAGAGTAAAATGTCTCTAATTAGGAGGGCTACTAAGGCGGCATCGTGCTGCTGCTGTTATATCTGCTGCTGCTGCTGCTGCTGTTTCTGCTGCTGCTGCTGCTGCTGCTGCTTCGCTGCGTATAGCAAGAATAGAGAACCCTTTATTAACTAAAAATAAAAAAGAATAAATAAATTATTTATAAATAAAAAAAGAAAAAAAAAGAAGAAAGAAGAAGAATGCCACATCTGTCAGGTGTGTGGGGTGGGGTCCGTTCGCTCCGCTAGCACGTGCAGCAGCAGCAGCAGCAGCAGCAGCAGCAGCAGCAGCAGCAGCAGCAGTAGGAGGCCGCTGGGCCTGGTCCGAGCCGATGATATATAATGATGAACTGCTGCTGCTGCTGCTGCTGCTGCAGCTGCTGTTGCTGCTGCTGCTGCTGCTGCTAGTTATATTTATAATATTTAAATTATAGGGAGAAAATAAGTTTGTGTTTTTATTTTCTTTTTTCTTTTTATATATCGGTACATATATCTGTTGCTGCTGTTGCTGCTGCTGTTGCTGCTGCTGCTGCTGCTGCTGCCGACGCGGCGACCTCCTTATAAGAGAGAGGCCTCTTATGCTGCCTGTCTTCTAAGACCTTCTTCTTCCCTCTTCTTTTCTTAGCTAGCTATAGCTAGCTGCAGCTAGCTATAGCTAGCTACTAGCTAGCTAGTAGCTAGCTATAGCTACCTAATTGTAATAGAAGGACCTACTTACTGGTAATAGATCGCATGCAGATCCTGTCTACGTGTGCAGCAGCAGCAACTGCAGCAGCAACTGCAGCAGCAACTGCAGCAGCAACTGCAACAACTGCTGCAGCTATAGCAGCAGCAATACAATAACCGCTGCTGCAGTAGCAGCAGCAACGCAGCAGCAGCAGCAGCAAGATGCAGCAGCAGCAACACCTTGTCTGGCTATTCCTTCTGCTGCTTATACATACTTGCTATTATGCATGCGGCAGGGTACTGACACAGGGGGCCCCCGAGGGGCCCCAAGGGGCCCCCCAAGAAGTTTTGTCTACTGAAAACAGTAAGGCACAGCAGCAACTGCAGCAGCAGCAGCAGCAGCAGCAATATATAAGAGTAATATATATAT
>NW_013564512.1:0-7421 GCF_000499605.1 Eimeria maxima | reverse complement strand
GGGTTGTATGGGAATAATATTGCAGCTGGCTTATGGCAACCAGCAGCAGCAGGTAGGTGAAGAGCTTGTAGGTTGTGAACATGGAGGTTTGCATGTGGCCGGTAGGTTTGTGGGGTGGAGGAAGAACACGGGTGGTTGGCGGTATTTGGCATTGCCAGACGTGTGAGGGTGGTGGCGCTCGACACCAGCATGTGCTGGCAAATATGGCCAAGTGGCACGCATAGTGTTAGGCGCCGGGTATTGCTCGTTGACGGGCAGTCTGTAGACATTAGCTTTGTATAGGAAGAGTTGAATTTTGATTATTTGTGTCGCGGGGTTTGCTGTGTTGTAGAGATGGGCACGCAAAGCAGCACCGGTTTTTTCCTGTAGTGGGGTGCCTGAATGCTTTTGCATTGGGCGCTTAACATGTGCGTCCCGTTGTTTGCTGTTTTGTAGATGGTGGCTTGCAGGAAAGAACATTACGGTTTTCTACATTCGCCATCCTGCATACGGATGTCCATGGGCCGCATAGAGAGATCTTCAGCAGTACCGATTCTACTGGCGGTTTTATGGAGTCACGCTATAGCCAACGCGTTGTGACGATTATCTATCTAACGGTAGGTCAACAGCTGGCAAGTGGTAAGCATATTGGTGTGTATCTCGCGGCTAATTCTGCCGTGAAGGGAGAATTCGAGTGCTTAAAATTATGGACTACCTACCGATATTGGATGACCGGGGCGTTGCCCAATATCAGACTGGCGAATCAGGTCGACTGGATCCAACAGGGGTTGTTGTAGTTGATTATTGCGTGTGCAGTAGTACCCTGCCGCCTTTTGTGGGGTAGAAAACGATCGATGCTGAATATGTGAGGTGCTTTGCTTGCTGTGTTGTAGGGAAGGGTACGGAAGACTGAGTGGTATGGTTTTTCGCATCTGACATGCTGCATACTAGTGTTTAGGTGTCGTACTCAGAGGTTTTCGGTAGTACCGATTGTACTGGAGGCTCTATAGAATTACATTGGAGCCGGCGCGTGGAGACGAGTAGCAGGGCGTAGGTCAATAGCGTAGACCTAGTGAACGTGTTGGTTTGTATCTGGCAGCTGGTGCTGGGGTGGAAGACGAATGCTGTGCTGTAGAGGGGGGCACGCAAGATCGAGCATTAGTGTTCGTATTTTTGCGCTTCCTGCACGCATATGAGTGTGGGTCGTAGTTATAGGTTTTCGGGAATGTAGGTTATTGCCGAGGACGTATGACAATTTGGCAGCGTTCGGATGGTGACCAGTATCTGGCGGTACGTCAACTTCATACAAGCCTAGCATATGTTGATTAGTATCTCGCTGCCGATTCTGCTTTGGAGGAAGAATGCCGATGATTAGAATTAAGGAACACTGACCGATATTGGAGTGTGGAGGACTTACCCGCCTTCACACCCTGGCGCATCACGCTGACGGGATCAAACTCGGGTTGTTCGCAGCTGAGTATCTCATGTGGATTGGTCGTCTGGAGGCTTTTTCTTTGCATTGGAAAGGCTCGGTGCCGAACACGTGCGTCGCGTTGTCTGCTGTGTTGTAGAGTAGGGCACGCATGGTAGGTTATGGTTTGTCACATCCGGCATCCTGCATACTTATGTGTGTATGTTGTATTTAGATGTTTCCAGCAAAACCGATTGTTCAGGCCGTTTTCACGGAATAGCCTTGCAGCCCACGCGGGGTAACGACTATCAGGCGGTAGGTCAAGAGCTTACAAGTTGTGCATATTGCGGCTGTTCGGCGGTGGAGGAAGAACAGGGGTTCTTAGACTTATGGAACACTGAGAGGTACTGGAGTGTGGAGGAGGTGGCCAACATCACGGGCCGGCACGTGAGGTCGAGGGGAGAACACTCGGCTTGTTAGGAGCTGATTATTTCATGTGGAGTGGTCCTGTGGATCCTTTTTCTTTGCATAGAACATCATTGGAGCTGAACATTTGTGGCGCATTATTTGCTGTGACGTAGAGGAGGGCATGCAAAATAGAGCATGCAAAATAGAGCATTATTGTTTTTCTCATCCGGCATGGTGCATACGTATGCGTAAAGCTCCTAGTTACACGTTTCCGGAAATACCGATTTTATTCACAGTTCGATGGAATTATCTTGTAGCCGACGCGTGGTGACGGTTATCAGGCGGTATGTCAACAGCTTACAAGTTGTGCATATGATGGTTTGTATATCGTAGATGATTCTGCGGTGGAGGACGAACGCATGTGGCTAGAATTATGGAACACGGACAGGTATTGGAGTATGGAGGAGTTGGCCACCATCGTAGGCTGGCGCATAAGGCCGACTGGATCAAACGCTGGTTGTTTGGAGCTGAGTATTTCATGTGCAGTGGTCGTCTGCAGGCTTTGGCTTTGCATAAGCAACTATCGGTGCTGAACACTTGTGTTGCGTTGTTTGCTATGTTGTAGAGGTGGGGACGCAAAATAGAGCAGTACCGTTTGTCGCATCCGGTATGCTGCATGCATATGCCTAGGCGTCACAGTTAGAGGTTTGCGGGAATACAGGTTGCCCCTGATTACTCATGGGATTACTTGGAACCATATAGATGGTGACCAGTATCACGGGGTTGGTCAGCAGCTTTCAAGCGGCATACACGTTGGTTTGTATGTCGCCGCTGAGTCTGAGGTGGAGGAAGAACGCCGGAGTTTGGGATGATAGGACCACTGACGGATACTGGCGGGTGGCGAACCTGTTCACCATTACACTAGCACATGAGACCGACTGGATCAAGCACGTGTTGTTCGGAGCTGAGTCTTCCATATGGTGTGGTCGTCTGGAGGCTTTTTCGTTGCATTGGAAGGGCTCGGTGCTGAATAGTTGCGACGAGGGTTTTGTTGTGTTGTACAGGAGGGGATTAACTGTAGAGCATTTCGGTTCATCGTATCCGGCATCCTGCATACTAATGCCTAGGGGTCGTATTTAGAGGTTTTTGTCAGTGCCGACTGTTCCGGCCTCTTTTCTGTAATCACCTTGCAGCCGACGCGTGGTGACAATTATTAGGCGGTATGTCAACAGCATACAAGCGGTGCATATGGCGGTTTGTACCTCCCGGCTGGTTCGGCGGTGGAGGGAGAACAGGAATTCTTAGAATTATGGAACACGGACAGGTACTGGAGTGCGGAGGAGGTGGCAAGCTTTACACACTGGCCCATCAGGTAGAGGAGATCACATGCGGGTTGTTCGCAGCTGAGTATTTCATGCTTAGTGGTCCACTAGAGGCTTTTTCTTTGCACAATAAAAGGTCGGTGCTAAACAGTTGTAGTGCGTTGTTTGCTGTGTTGTGGTGGTGATCACGCAAGACAGCGCATTATAGATTGTCCCATCCTACATAATTGAGCCTATATGTCGTATTTAGAGGTTTGCAGGAATATGGGTTTCTTCTCATTACTTATGGGATATTCCGGCAGCCTCCTGATGGTGACCAGTCTCAGGGGGTAGGTCAACAGCCTACAAGCGGTGCATATAGTGGTTTGTATCTCCCCGCGGATTCTGCGGTAGAAAGAGAACGGGGGTTCTTTGCACAATTGTAGCACTGACCAATATTGGAGTGTTGGGAAGCTGGTCACCATTACAGACTGGCGCATTAGGCCGACCGGATCAATCACGGGTTGTCCGGAACTTAGTATTTCATGTGCAGTGGTCCTCTAGAGGCTCTTTCTCAGCATTGGAAACGCTGGTTGCCGAACATGTGCGGCGCGTTGTCTACTGTCCTGTAGAGGAGGGCATGAACTGTAGAGCATTCGGGTTGTCGCATCCGGCATCCTGCACGCTTATGCCTAAGGGTCGTGCTTTTGAGGTTTTCCGCAACACCACTTGAATAGGCTGTTGGTTATACTTCCCCTCCACCCGTCGCGTGTTGACGAGTTTCAGGTGGTAGGCCAGCAGCTATACGTATGCTTATGGGTCTTAGTTGGAGTTTATACGGTGTATGGAATGTTGTGAAAATTGTAGGGGATTATTTGGTGGCCGATACCCGGGGACGATTATCAGGCTGTAGGTCAACAGCTTACAAATGGTGCACATGTCGGTTTGCATCCGCCAATTCCGCGGTGGAGGGATACCGCGCACGCGTGTCATTGCTTTTCACTGACAGGTATTGGAGTGTGGAGGCGGCCACTATCGCAGGCTGGTGCAGGAGGCCAACCGGATCAAACACGCGTTGTTCAGAGTATTTCATGTGGAGTGGTCCTCTGGAGGCACTTTCTTTGTATAGGGGGACATCGGTGTTGAATATGTGCGATGTCTTGTTTGCTGTGTTATATAGTTGAGCACGCAACATAGAGCATATTGGTTTCTCTTGTCGGGCTGCCTGCACACATCTCCACCGGTAGCCGCCCAGTGATTCTAAGAAATAAAGATTGTATTGGGCGATTCTATGGAATTACCTTCCAGCCTCCTTATGGTTTCCAGTATCTGGCGGTACGTTCAACAGCTCACCAGCGGCAGATATGTTATATTGTATCCTGCCGCTGATGCTGCCTGGGGTGAAGGACGATTTCAGGAAAGCGGGAGGGAGGGTATTGTGGTGTCTTGCTTGCTGTGTTGTGAAGGAGTGCAGGGAAGATATTTAGTTTATACATGGTATGCTGTGAGGAGGGCAGGGGAGATAGAGCATTATGGTTCCTTCTATGGCGGTCCCTGCATACCTACGCCTAGCGCTTATAGTTAGAGTGTATACGGCGTATGGCTTGATGTAAAAGATGTGCATATGGGGCATAGGGGTTATTTGGTAGCCGATACGTGGCGAAAACCATCAGCAAGTAGGTGAACAGATTACAAGTGATGCATATGTAGGATTGTATGTTGTTGCCGATTTTGCGGTGGAGCAAGAGTGCGGCGGCCTGGAATTTGGTAGAGCACTGAGATGTATTGGAGTGTGGAGGAGCTAGCGACCATCACCCACTAGCTCATCAGGACGACTGGATCAGACATGGGTTGTTCGGATCTGAGTATTTCATGTGGAGTGGTCTTCTGGAGGCCTTTGCTTTGCACAGGCAATGTTTTGTACTAAACACTTGTTGCGCGTGGTTTGCTGTGTGGTAGAGGAGGGCATGAAAGATAAAGCATTCTGGCTGGTTGCATCCGGCACCCTGCATGCGTATGTCTAAGGGTCGTAGAGGGTTTTGGCAATAGCGATTGTACAGGCGGTTTTGCGGAATTACCTTGCCGCCAACGCGTGATGACGACTATCAGGCGGTATGTCAACAGCCTACAAGTAGTGTATATGGCAGTTTGTATGTCGCCGCTGATTCTATGTGAAGCAATAACAGGAGTTCTTAGAATTATGGAGCAAGGACAGGTATTGGAATGTGGACGAGTTGGCCACCATCACAAACAGGCGCATGAGGCCGACTGGATCCAACAGGGGTTGGCAGGTGCTGAGTACCTCACGTTTAGTGCTCCTCTGGAGTCTTGTTCTTCGCGTAGGCAAAGCGTTTTGCGGAAAACGTGTTGCGCGTTGTATGCTATGCTATAAATGTTCACGCAAGACAGAGCATAAGGGTTTCTCCGATGACGGTCCCTGCAAACTTATGCCTATAGGTCACAGTTAGATGGTTTAGGGAATACCCGATTGTAGTGGCTGTCCTATGGAATGTCCTTGCGCGCCGATGCGTGGTGACGATTATCAGGCTGTAGGTTGACACCTTACAAGTGCTGCACATGGTGGTTTGTATCTTGAGATTGATTTCGCTTTGGAGGACACGTGGATGCTCGTCATAGTTGCGCGTTGACATGCCGACATACTGGAGAGTGGAGGAGCTAGCCACGGTTAGACAGTGGCGAATGAGGCCGGCTCGCTGAATCCCGGGTTGTTTGCAGCTGAGTGTTTCATGTGCAGTGGTCCTCTGGATGTATTTCTCTTTGCTGTGTTGTAGGTGAGCACACCCAAGATAGACAAATGGTTTGTCGGATCCGGTATCGGCATCGCGCAGCCAGCATACGTATTGGCAAGGATCGTCATTAGACGATTTCGCTAATGCAGGTTGTCTTAAAAGTTGTATGGGGTTATTTGGCAGTCGACACGTGGTGAACAGTATCAGGGCGTACGTCAACACCTTACAGCTGGGCAGTGAGGCGCTTTGTATTTCCCGGCTTATTCTGCTGTTGCGGAAGAATGCGCATTTCTGGACCTATGCACCACTGACCAATACTAAAGGCTTGGGAGTTGCCCACCATCTCAGCCTGGCGCATCAAGCAGATTGGATCAACTTAGGGTTGTTCGGTGCCGAGTACTTCATGTGGGGTTGTCGTCTGGATGCTGTTCCCTTGCGCAGGAAAAGGCCGGTACTGAACAGTTGGTGTCTTGTTTACGGAGTTGTAGAGCAGCGCAGGTACGTTAGAGCATTATGGTTTTTCCTATGGTGGTCCCTGCATACCTATGCCACGGGGTTGTACTTAGCGTTTACATGGTGGATGGAACGTCGTGGAAGTTGTATTCGGCATAGCAGTTATTTGGTAAGGGACCCGCGGTGACCAGCCTCAGCAGGTAGGTGAACTGATTACAAGTGGTGCATACGTTGATTTGTAGGTCGCCGCAGGTTGTGCTGTGGAGGAAGGGTATGGCTGCTTGGAATTGTATAGCACTGAGAGGTATGGGAGTATGGAGGAGTTGGCCACCATCACAGGGTGACGCATGTGGGCGAGTGGATCTTTTTTCGGGTTGTTCGGAGCTGTGTATTTGATGTGGAGTGGTTCTGTGGGTCCTGTTGGTTTGCAAAAGAAACAGTCGGTGCTGACCATTTGTGGTGTCTTGTTTGTTGTGTTGTAGAGGAGGGCAGGGAAGATAGAGCATTACAGTTTCTCCTATGGTGGTCCCTGCATACCTATGCCACGGGGTTCTAGTTAGAGTTTATACGGTATATCGATTGTTGTGGAAGTCGTATTGGGTTATTTGGTAGCGTTATTTGGTAGCGGCCCTGCGGTGACCAGCCTCAGCAGGTAGGTGAACTGATTACAAGTGGTGCATACGTTGATTTGTAGGTTGCCGCAGATTGTGCTGTGGAGGAAGGGTATGGCTGCTTGGAATTGTATAGCACTGAGAGGTATGGGAGTGTGGAGGAGTTGGCCACCATCACAGGGTGACGCACGCGGCCGAGTGGATCAAAGACGGGTTGTTCGTAGCTGCGTATTTGATGTGGAGTGGTTCTGTGGATCCTGTTGCTTTGGACAAGAAACGCTCGGTGCTGAGCAATTGTGGTGTCTTGATTGTTGTGTTGTAGAGGAGGGCAGGGAAGATAGAACATTATGGTTTTTCCTATGGTGGTCCCTGCATACCTATGCCACGGGGTTGTATTTAGCGTTTACATAGTGGATGGAACGTCGTGGATGTTGTATTCGGCATAGCAGTTATTTGGTAGCGGCCCTGCGGTGACCAGCCTCAGCAGGTAGGTGAACTGATTACAAGT
>NW_013564511.1:5000-7331 GCF_000499605.1 Eimeria maxima | reverse complement strand
TATATATATATATATATATATATATATTTATATTTATGCACAGCATAACATTGCATGCAGTGCATGCATGAACTGCATGCATGCACTGCATGCATATATATATATCTATGCATATGTATATGTGCATGCAGCCCCAAATACGCAGGATAAAAAAGAAATAAATAATTATTCCCTTTTTCTTTCTTATTCTTCTCCCTTTTTTTTTTTCTTCTTTTTCCTGCTGCTGCTATAGACAAGAAGATTCTTCCCCACAAACAAAGACAAGAAAAAACAACAGGGGCAACAACAAGACCCAATTATACGCAAATTAAAGCCCCCCAAAAAAAAAAGGAAAAAAAATGCATGCAAGGAGGAAGAGGAGGAAATAAATAAATAAATAAATAAATAAATAAATAAATATATTTATTATCTAATTATCTACACACTAAAGCAATAATCATTATGCAGGGATATAATCATTATCCTTATTAGGTGTGTGGGGGCCCCCTCCATAGGGCCCCCTATTCTCCTTGGTGGTTGGGGGCCCCCCAACCTTGTGGGGCCCCCTCCTCCATCATATCCCTTGCAAGGCATCTTATATGATTGTACATAGATGCAAGCTCGTTGCTGCTGCTGCTGCTGCAGTTGCTGCTGCTGCAGCAAACAAATATAACGCTGTGCTGCTGCATGGACCAACAAATAGATTAATAATAAGATCTATTTGTGGTAAAAAACGAAGAAAGATGCAGCAGATATTTATTTATTTATTTATTTATATATATTTATTTATGCGGTGTATATATGTGTATGTATGCATGCATGCATGCATGCATGGAATGTTATATGGCATCTACTATGATTTGTTCCTCCATAAGATCAACAATTGCTGCTGCTGCTGTTGCTTCTAATTCTGCTTCTGCTGCTGCTGCAGCTTCTGCTGCTGCAGCAGCTTCTGCAGCAGCTTCTGCTGCAGCAGCTTCTGCTGCAGCTTCTACAGCTGCTTCTGCAGCAGCAGTTGCTGCAGCTTCTGCTTCTGCTGCAGCTTCTGCTGCAGCTTCTGCTGCTGCATCTGCTACAGCTTCTGGTTCTGCTGCAGCCTCTGCTGCAGCTTCTGCATCTGCTGCAGCTGCTTCGGCATCTACAGCACCTGCTGCATCATCATCATCATCATCATGAGCTGCTGCTGTTGCATCTGCTGTTGCATCTGCTGCTGTTGCATCTGTTGTGAGTATATCCATAGATGTATGATGATGATAATGATTAGCAGCACCAGCAGCAGCAGCAAGTGCTTGTTCTGCTGCAGCAGCAACATGATCATCTTGTTGTTGTTGTGTTGTTGTATCATCATCATCATCATCAACATCAATATCATGACCACTAGCAGCAGCACTAGCACTAGCACTAGCAACACTAGCAACACTAGCAGCAGCAGCAGCAGCAGCAACAACAATATCTGTACTATTATCTGTTCCTTGTGTATAAAATAATTCATTAAATCTTTCATGACATGTTTCTTGTATATGTTTATCTCCTCCTTCTCCTTCTTCTCCTCCTCCTCCTTCTTTTCCTTTTTCTTTTTCTTCTTCTTTTCCTTCTTCTCCTTGTTGTTGTTGTATTATCATCATCTGTTGTTGTTCCTGTTCCCCACCACAACCAAAACCACCACCACAACCATCACCAGAACCATCACCATGACCATCTCCACCTCCTCTTCCTCCTCCTATCCCTCCTCCTCCTATCCCTCCTCCTCCTCCTCCTATCCCTCCTCCTCCTCCTGTTGTTCCTCCTCCAATCCAATGTGCACTTTTTTTCGATAATCTAAGACCAAATGAGAATAATCCCCATTGATATGCGATTTGCCATAATTCTTCAACACGTGCATGTGATAAACGACGAAATGTAATACCTAATCCTAATAATGTTGAATTACAAAAATCTTTATGCTGCAGCAACAGCAACAGCAACAACAGCAACAGCAGCAACAGCAACAATAATAATAGGGAGGGAGGGATAAGAGGAAGGAGAGGGATAGGATTGGATATTTATACAAAAAAAAAAACACAAAAAATGACCTAATATTCATACAAATATACAACAGCAACAGCAACAGCAGCAACAGCAGCAACAGCAGCAACAGCAGCAACAGCAACAGCAACAGCAACAGGAGTATATTATATTATATATATATATATATACCTGTCTATGTACAGCTCGCATGCGTTTGATGAGTTCAGCTCTTCCTTCTTTTCCTAATGGATAACGGAAACCAAAATGCCACTGCGTAGTAGTTGTAGTACTGCTGCTGCTGCTGCTGTTGCTGCTGTTGCTGCTGCTATTTTTTGTTCCTGCTCT
>NW_013564510.1:0-5000 GCF_000499605.1 Eimeria maxima | reverse complement strand
CACCAGTAATAGCAGCAGCAGCAACAGCAGCAGCAGCAATAGCAGCAATTACAGCAACCGCAGCAATAACAGCAACAGCAGCAACACCAGCAGCAACAACAGCAGCAGCAACAGCAGATGCAGCAACAGCAGCAACAACTTTTTATATATAAGTGCACACCTTCCATGGTAGCTGCCTCTCCTTGCTGCTGTTTCCCTGCTGCTGCTGCTTCTTTCGCTGCAGCAGCAGCACAGCAGCACCAATGGCTAGTGCAGCAGCACCAGCCAATGAGTCTGCATGCACTGCTTCTAGGTGCAGCAGCTGCTGCAGCAGCGGCGGCAGCAGCAGCATATGCGGAGAAATATACAGTAAATGTACAGTGTATACAGACACCAGCAGCAGCAACTGCAGCAGGACACTGTTGCGTAGTACAGGTGCAGCAGCAGCACGCAGCAGCAGCTCAGTTGCTGCAACAATAACAGCTAATAATGATTTTGCTGCAGCAGCAGCAGCTGCTGCTGCTGCTGCTGCTGCTCCCTTAATGCTGCACTTTAGTCTCTTTATTCCTTCGCCAATTCTTTTTCTGTTCAAGCTCCACAATCTGCTGCTGCTGCTGCTAGGAGGTGCTGCTGCTGCTGCTGCTGCTGCTGCTGCTGTTGTCACGAGTCTGCTGCTGCAGGTGCTGCTAGGGAAGAAAGGGATCTGCAGGCGGTTTATACATCTTCCTCTTCCTGCTGCAGCAGAAAGAGCAGCAGCTGCTGCTGCTGCTTGCCTAGCTGCTGCTGTTGCTGCTGCTGTTGGTGCTGCTGCTGCTGCTGCTGCTGCTGTTGGTGCCGTAAGAAAGGCTGGGCGGGTAAGACCAATCCTTCGTGCTAAGATATTTGCTCTATGCTGCGGTGTACAGACACCTCGCTGCTGCTGCTGCGCTGCCAACAGCAACAACAACAGCAGCAGCAGCGACAATGGCAGGGGATAGAGCTTTGTTTTCACGCTGCTCTTCTTGCTGTTGTTGCTGCTGTTGCTGCTGTTGCTGCTGTTGCTGCTGCTGCTGCTGTCATCGGTGTTGCTAATGCAGCTGCCGCTTCTTCTACTTGGTCCACTGTTGCTGCTGCTGCGTCTTCTGCTGCTGCTGGTGCTGCTGCTGCTGGTGTGCATACACTGCACAGTGGCAGCCCCCTGCACCAGCTCCATCCCTGCAGACGCATGCAAGGAGTGTGGGGCCCTGTGGGGCCCCACAAGCTACCCAGCAGGAGGGGAAGAAGTATGCAGCAGGGTCTTAGTTGGAGTGTATATGCAGCTCCTAGGGCTGTCTATACAGCAGCAGCCCGTAGAGTTTGTTTTATTAAAATAAATAAAAATAATTTAATTAAATAAATAAAAATAAAGAAAATATATAAATTAAGTCAGTAAATGCAGGGAAGGAAAGGAAAAAGGGTACTACTACTAGCACCAATTGGGGGGCCCCCACATAGGCAATGGGGGCCCCCAAGGGTATTGCTGTCTTCTTCCTTTCTATTACTATGTAAACTATTTTTATTATTTTAATATAATTTAAACTTATATTTGGTCATTCTCAATTGAATAATTGAACTATTTGCTGCTGCTGCTGTTGCTGCTGTTGTTGCTGCTGCTGCTGTAGGTTACTCATTAGCTGTAGCAGCAGCACGCTCTTCTACAGCAGCACAGCAGCAAAACTTAAGAATTGAGGTGTCTCTGCACCTTATAAAAGGCAACCCATACAACCTCTCCCCTTAAGGGTACCGGGGGGGGCCCCAAAGGAGCTAGGGCCCCTTCGAGTCTGGGGGGCCCCCTTAGGTGCTGGGGGGCCCCGATGCGGTTTTGGGGCCCCTTGAAGCCTGTGTGGGGCCCCACCTTTTAGGGTCCTTCTACGGTGTTTACTTCCGCTCTGAGCAGTGTACGAGGGGCCCCCTTATGGGGCTGTTGTGGGGCCCCTTGGGGGGACCCTAGGAGGCCCCATTGGGGGCTCCTGCTGCAAGGGAGTATGCAGCATATAAGCAGCATTTGCTGCTCACGTAGGAAGTAGCAGAATTGTTATGTAATTGCTGCTGTTGCTGCTGTTGCTGCAGCAGCTGCAGCTGCAGCAACAAATCCTCTGTCTTGAAGAAAAGCTGCAACTGTAGATACACCGCAGATAAATAAGAGGCAAGAGAATTAATCTGCTGCAGCAATTTTGCTGCTGCTGCTGTGCAGCAGACACAAAAGAGATTTAATTAGATAAATAATATTATTGTTGTCCCTTTCCCTCCCTATATACACTATAATGTATACTTATGGTGTATATACACAAGAAAACATATTTAGTGTGTATGTATACCTGCGGTGTATATACACCTGGGGTGTATATACACTAGAGAGTATACTTGAGGTGTATATACACTAGAAAGCCTCTGCTGCTGTTGGTTGCATGCATACACCCCAAGGGGCTGCATGCATGCATCCTTTACTTAGGGTGTTAAATTTGCTGGAGCTGCTGTGCAGCAAGAGTAGCCGCTGCTGCTGTGCTGCTGTTGCTGCTGTTGCAGTGCTGCTGCAGGGCTAGTTTAGTAACTGCGTTGATGGACTTGGAAAGGACAGCAAACCCTAAACCCTAAACCCTTAAACCCTAAACCCTAAACCCTAAAAGGATACAGAAGAAGACCGCCAATACAACTGTATTAATTAAGCAAAGATCTAAAAGCGTATCTTTTGCATGCATTTCTTTTCTATGCATGCAACATTTGCTGCTTCCTTTTGCTGCAGCCCCAAGGCAAATATAAGGATCTTCCTTAATAAATATAATATAGAGATTATTTATTAATGTATTATTTATTAAAAGAGTTCTTCTCCCCGTCGTAAATCTCTACGTCTTTCTTACTTTCATAGTCCTTCTTACTAAGAAGAATTAACTATCTTCTCCTTAGTAGCTCTCTTTATTCCTTTTAGGCATATCCACAGTAATTTATTTTATAAATACAATTAGAAGGTAACTAGATCCTCAAGGATAAGAGAGGAAATCATCTAAATTACTAGAAGGAAATGGTGATGGAAGGGCGAAGGTAGAAGACAGGGAATAAACAGATATGCAGCAGTCGCTAGATCTTAGGGAGATTTTGCATGTATTATAATATATTTTTATTTTATTGTTCTTTTTTTGCTATATTCATTGAAGATCGAGGTGTACATACACCCCGATGGAAGGCAGGACAGCCCCACAGACAGAAATGGGGCTTTTTTACCTCTCGCCTGTGTGGGGGCCAATTGGGTGCATGTTGAAGGAAGAATAGAGCAGGAAGAAGAGCAAGAAAAAATAAAAGTAAATATTCTCTTGTTTTCTTATTGGCTTTGTTGGGTTTTTTTATTTAATTGGCGAAGAATAAGCGAAAATGATGTTCGGTGAGTTTCGGGTGTATAGGCAGCTCCTTCTGTTGCATGTTGTACAAGAAGATCATTTTAGTCGTCATTTTTAGCCTTCTTGAATATTTTGTCAATGTTTTTGTGATTTTTTTGTTATTAATGTAAATAATATCTTTTTTATTACATTTGTATCCATAAGAGAATAGGAGACGAGTTTATTTATTTATGTTTACTTTCTTCGATTTCGACACCAGGCGATGGTGGGGCCTCTAGAGAGTGATCGTGTTTCTTCTTGTCATTTTCCTCTTGTTTGATGGTCATTTTTGAATATTAATGTTTTATTTTGACTTATTTAATTGTTATTTATTTATATTTTAAAGGATTCCATTTTTTGTTCATGAATTCCTTCTGCTTGTTCTTTTTCTCTGTTGTATACAGCTAAGAACCTGAAACCCGGTCAGGCCGTCAAGGTGACACCCGAGGATGGTGGTGAAGTTTTGCACATTTCTCAGGTTTGCATGAGCAAACCTGTAGATAATAACAGGACATACTTGAAGATAGTCCAAGGATCGCAGAGTTTCGCGGCTTGTGTCCTACAGAAGGATAAAGTTGAATCCTGCAGTGTAGACCTTTTCCTTTCTGCACGTGAAGGAATTCAACTTGCTCTTGAAGGAGGAAAGAACGAACTTAGTGTTATTGGATACTTTGAACCTGAACCTGAATCAGAGAGCGAAGGAGAAGACGATATGGCGGGATTTGGCGAAGACAGCGAAGAAGAAAGTGATGAAGAAGATGTATCCGAGGACGAGACTGACGGGATGTCCGCACCAGTTGTAAGAGTGAGCTTTTTTTCTTTTTTTTTTTTTTTTCTTGTACTTATTTGCATGCATATTTTCTATATATGTACATTTATATATATTATTGTGTATTGTTTTAGTTATGTCTAGCAATAGGAAGCAACATTTCTGCATGTATATTCAACATATACACCACATAATATGCAGCATATACATACATAATATATATTCGTATATGTATACATACATGTGTATATATACTATATATATTGTTTGTTTTCTTTTTCTTGTTACAGGATGGACGTATTGAAGATTTAGATGCCCAAGAAGAAGAACAGAAAAGTAAATAACAATACTATAGATATAAATAAATTTATATATAAATATTATTTTCTTATATTATAATATGAGGTGTATGTACACCTGATGGCTGTTTCTAAGACTGGAGGTTTTTTTTTTTTCTCTTTTTTCCTCCTCCAGTCATTTCACCCAGCCAATAAGAATTGAATTATTTTATCCATATTTTATTCTTTCTTTAGAGGCAAATATATTTATACCTTTAAGGATACAAAAAGAATATGGACAATTTACCCTCTTTTTTTTGTATTTTTTCTTCTTTTTTATTTCCTCTTTTTCTTACCTTTCTTTGCATGTATGCATAAATTCATGGATTTATTTGTATTTGTTTCTTTTATTTTTTTATATTTAATATTTATTTGTTTAATTGTTTATTTGCATGCAGAGAAGGGAAAGATGGCAAATAATAAGAAGACACAAGCATTAAAGGCTCTGCAGGCAGCAGCAGCAAATGATGATGATGATGAAGATGATGATGTATGTATACATAAATAAATACAATTATATATATT
>NW_013564509.1:0-7426 GCF_000499605.1 Eimeria maxima | reverse complement strand
TATATATATATATATTTTATTATTTATTATATTATATATATAATAAATAATATTCTTTTTTATATAATAAAAAACAAATTAAAGAATTTATTTATTATGTATTTAATGTCTTTGTTGATTAAAAAGGAATAAATAAATAAATAAATAAATAAATACTAAAATTCATAAACCCTAAACCCTAAACCCTAATTTAGGGTTTATAGGACTACATATATTTATATGTTTATACACCTGATTAATAAATCAGGTTATGCATATCTATTTATACCCTACAAAAACCCTTACAGCAGCAGCAGCAGCACCACCACCACCACCACCAAATGCTGCAGTTGCTGCTGCTTCCGTTGCTGCACTGCTCCTGCTGCAGCAGCAACTGCAGCAACTGCAGCAGCAGCAGCAGCAGCTGCTGCTGCTGCTGCTGCTGCTCTATGTATGAACAACAAAAGAAGTTTTTTGTTTAAACAAATCACATCGAACAATACGGATACAAATACTGCAAGCTGCTGCTGCTGCTGCTGTTGTTGCAGCAGCAGCAGCAGCAGCAGCAGCAATTCCTCCTGGAACTGCTGCTGCATTTCCTGCTGCAATTGCTGTTGCTGCTGCTGCTGCTGCTGCTGCAATTACTGCGGGATCGGCAATACGAACTGTACAGAAGGATAGATTTTTACTGGGTGCTGCTTCCTGCTGCTGCTGCTGCTGCAGTGGTAGCGGTAGCAGCAGCAGTAGCAGCAGCAGTTGCTGCAGCAGCAGCTGCTGCTGAATCAGTAGCAGCAGGAGCAGAAGCAGCAGCAGCAGCAGAAGCAGCAGTACGTGAATAATCTGCTGTAGTAACGGGTGCAGCCTCATGAGAGAAGAAGAACTGTGTGCACATAAGTTGCTGCTGCAGCAGTTGCTGCTGCTGCAGTAGTTGCTGCTGCTGCTGCAGTATTTGCTGCTGCTCAGGATTATTCCCTTGCTGCATTATCTGCTGCTGCTGCTGCTGCTGCAGCATATCTGGATTATATAGTTGCTGCATATATTGCATATGTGCTGGATTTGCTGCTGCTATCTCTGCAGCAGCAGCAGCAGCAGCAGCAGCAGGAGGTGGAGGATAAGCTTGCTGCTGCCATTGTGCTGCTGCTGCAGCACCAAACGGGCATATAATTCTTCCGTGTTTGCTGCTGTTGCTGCTGCTGCTGTTACTACTATTCATTTGCTGCTGTAGGAGTTGCTGCTGCTGTTGCTGCAGTAGCTGCATAAGTTGCTGCTGCTCTTTACCATTACGGTATAGATTAATACCTCTATGCATGCATTCAGCAGCAGAAGGAAGCCCCAAATATGACCATAAATCCTTTAATGCATGCACTAAGTATATAATATCTTCATAAGAATGCAGAGGGGAAGGAGTAAGACGTATTCTCTCTGTACCTCGAGGGACTGTTGGATAATTTATTGGCTGAATATATATCTGCAGCACCAGCAGCAGCAGCAGCAGCAGCAGCAGCAGCAGCAGCAGCAGCAGCAGCAGCAGCAGCATCAGGAGGTATAAAGATGTTAAATTGTATATTCATAATAAACAATAAACACATAAACACACAACAACCCCACCAACCCCACCAACCCCACCACCCACCATCACCATCATCATCATCATCATCATCATCATCAGCAGCAGCAGCAGCAGCAGCAGCAGCAGCAGGAGGAATAGTTCCTTACATTATATTCATGAAGAAGTATATCTGTAAGAGATTTACATTTAATAGGATCAGCAATAATAAGAGGAATAATATGCGAATTATTATATATAATAGGCAAATCCTCCCTTAATAATAATAATTTTAATTGGCTAGCTCTTATCTGTTGCATCCATCTCTCTTTGCTGCATATATACATATATATTCATCATAAACCCTAAACCCTAAACCCTTATTTAGGGTTTATACTTTTTTCCCCTTTTTTTTATATACATAAATATATATTTTATTACATGTATGCATCTATATATACCCTAAACCCTAGTAAACCCTAGTAAACCCTAGTAAACCCTAAACCCTAGTAAACCCTAAACCCTCATAAACCCTAAACCCTACCTGGATTTTCTTAAATGTCTTATTGATGCTGTTGCTGCTGCAGTAACAGCAGGAGGCAAAGAAGTTGTGAATATAAAACCACCTATATACATAAACACTAAACCCTAATAAACCCTAATAAACCCTAATAAACCCTAATTAACCCTAATAAAGGAGAGACAACAGGAGATAGCATATAATTAGGGTTTAGGGCTTATAGGGTTTATTCGAGGGTTTATTAGGGAGAAAGGGTTTTCTATGAATATTCAATCAAAAGGGTTTATCGATTAGGGTTTAGGGTTTAGGGTTTATATAGATTAGGGTTTAGGGTTTAGGGTTTAGGGTTTAGGGTTTAGGGTTTACATACTTGCACAAGAACGAATACAATCAATAATATTTTTGTCTCCTGCTACATAACCACCAAATACACCTACTGCCTTAGATAAAGTACCTATAAAGAAAAAAAAGGAGACAAATAAATAAATAAATAAATAAATAAATAAATAAATAAATAAATAAATAAATAAAAAGGAGATAAACAAAGGGACAAAAGGTTGTGCAACCAGTACACAATAAAGGAGACAATAAAAAGAGACAAAAAAGGAGACAAAAAAGGAGACAATAAAAGAAGACAATAAATAAGAAGAAATGAGACAAAAAAGGAGACAAAAAAGGAGAAAAAAAAGGAGACAATAAAAGGAGACAAAAAGGAGACAAAAAAGGAGACAAAAAAAGGGGACAAAAAAAGAGACAAAAAAGGAGACAAAAAAGGAGACAAAAAAAAGGAGACAAAAAAAAGGAGACAAAAAAAGGAGACAAAAACAGAAGAAAAAAAAGGAGAAAAAAAAAAAAAGAGACAAATTGCTTACCATTAATAAGATGTACATCCTTACTAACCCCTAGATGTTGTGCTATTCCTCCTCCTTGTTGTCCATAAAGCCCCACTGCATGCACCTCATCTAGATAAAGGAGACAATTAAATTGTTTAGCTAATAAAAGTGTCTCCTTTATTGGTGCCAATTGTCCATCCATAGAGAATATACTCTCTGTTACTATAATTTTGGGTGTATAGGGAGGTATATTAATTAATTTATTATATAAATCCTCTATATTATTATGTTTATATATTATTTTATTTATATTTATATTATTATTATTTATTAATTTATTTATATATTTATTATTTATATTATTTCCTTCTTTTATTCCTTTTATTAATGATGCATGGTTATCTTCGTCAGATATAAACAAGAGGTGCCTATACACCCCAGCTAATGCAGATAAACATGCTGTATTTGCTACAAACCCTGACGTAAATACTAATGCTGCTTCTTTCCCATGCCTATACATAAATATATACACATCTAAACCCTAAACCCTACATTAGGGTTTATAGAGAGACAAAAATCCCTCTTATTGATACCTATAAACCCTAAATAACACCAAACCCTCATAAACCCTCATAAACCCTAATAAACCCTAATAAACCCTAATAAACCCTAATAAACCCTAATACATCACTGTATACCCCAATACATTTATATAAACCCTAATACATGGATATATATAAACCCTTAATAAACCCTAAACCCTAAACCCTAAACCCTAAACCCTAAACCCCAAACCCTAAACCCTAGAAAAGGGTTTACCAATCAGCAATTTCTCTCTCTAATTCTTCATGATAAATATTAGTTCCTGATATATTTCTTGTTCCTCCGCTACCTGCACCACTCTCCTCTAATGCATCTTTTGCTGCCTGCATAAACCCTCGTATAAACCCTAAACCCTAAACCCTAAACCCTAAACCCTAAACCCTAAACCCTAAACCCTAATAATAGTAAACCGTAATATAATAAACCCAATAATATAAACAATAATATAGTAAACATGATGAAGTTGTGAGGGTTTGTGGTTTAATTAGGAAATAAATATTACTGTTGTTCCTATCTAGGGTTTAGGGTTTAGGGTTTAGGGTTTAGGGTTTAGAGGATGGATAAAGGAGGTAAGGTGTATAATAAACCCTAAATAAATAAACAAAATAAACAAAATAAACTAAATAAAATAAATAAACAAAAAATAAATAAATAAATAAATAAATAAATAAATAAATAAATAAATAAATAAATAAATAAATAAATAAATAAATACCTGTATAACAATTGGATGCTGACTCATAGCTAGATAATCATTAGAACACCAGACATTTATTTTTTTTTCTTTTTTTTTTTTTATAAATAAATCTGCATAAGGATATTCTCCTCTTATTCTTTTTATTGTTGTAAATATACGATATCTGTATACATATACATATACATATACATATATATTTATTTATTTATTTTATTTTATTTATTTATTTATTTATTTAATTTATTTATTTATTTATTTACCTATATGTATACGTATACCTACATATGCATATTCATTTATTTACCTACCTATATGTACATATACATATATACATATATACATATATACATATATACATATATACATATATACATATATACATATATACATATACATATATACATATATACATATATACATATACATATATACATATACATATACATATACATATACATATACATATACATATACATATACATATACATATACATATACATACGTATACATATATATACATTATGTATATATATACATGTATATCTTCCTCTGTATACGCATTAATGTATTAAATATACAGGACCTGTATACGTATACGTATACGTGCATATACATATACATATATACATGTACATATTATTTATTATTTATTAGTTATTTATTTATTTATTTATTTATTTATTTATTTATTTATTTATTTATTTATTTATTTATTTATTTATTTACCTTCCTTCTCCTTTAAGTTCAGCAATCTTAGCATCAGCTAATTGTGAATAATAATCATCAGGTAATTTATCTATTTGCTGCTGTCCTTGCTGCTGCTGCTGCTGCTGCTGCTGCTGCTGCTGCTGCTGCTGCTGCAGTTGCTGCAGCAGCAACTGTTCTTGCTGCTGTCTTAATTCTTGCTTCTGCTGCTGCTGCAGCTTTATATCAATAGCTGAATATGTGCTGCTGCTGCTGCTGTTGCTGCAATTAGCAGCAATTGCTGCTTCTGCTGCTGCAGCAGCTGCTGCAGCAGCAGCTGCTGCTGGACCTGCTGCTGCTGCTGGAGCAGCAGCAGCAGCAGCAGCATTATGACTTTTATGTACAAATGCCTTAGTTAATGTCTTGGATACAACAGGACAAAGAAGAGAAAAAGGAAGAAGTGCATCTATTGTTGCTGATTTATGACGACGTAAGAAGGGACAACATCTATATAAATTATATATAGGGGCTGACATCTTTTTTTCTAAACCCTAAACCCTAAACCCTAAACCCTAAACCCTAAACCCTAAACCCTAGATAAACCCTAAACCCTAGAAAAACCCTAAAACCTAGATATACCCTAAACCCTAGATATACCCTAAACCCTAATTACAATAATAACCATCTAATAGTAATAAATCTCTCTATAATAAATAGTATAAACCCTAACACCTCTATACAAATAATTAACCCTAAACCCTAAACCCTAAACCCTAAACCCTTGATTTATTATATAATAATAATTTTTATTATTTATATATAAAAAGATGGATATAATAGAAAAGGGAGGAGAGAGGGGGGAGACTGCTGCTCCTGTTGCTGCTGCTGCTGCTGCTGCTGCTGCAGTTGTCTTCTTGTGCTGCTGCTGCTGCTATTTATACATAAATAATAAATAAATATATAAATATAAATAAATAAAAAAAAAAGAAAATAAATACACCACCTTTCCTCTTTTGCTGCTATACTACTGCAGCAGCACAACAGCAGAAACACCCGATGGCTGCATGCACGGTCTACTGCAGCAATAGCAGCAGCAGCAGCTGCAGCTGCTGCTGCTGCTGCTGCTGCTGCTGCTGCTGCTGCTGCTGCTGCTGCTCTCCTGCTGCTGCATGCAGGCGTGCATGCGAGCAATGCGTTGCTGCAGCAGCAGCCTTTTATGTTTTGTTGCTAATATTGAAGTAATTATACAAAATAAACAGCAGCAGCAACAACAATAGTAGCAGCAACAGCAACAGCAGCAGCAACTGCAGCAGCAACTGCAGCAGCAACTGCAGCAGCAACTGCAGCACGACTTGTTGTGTGGCAAAGGAAATTATTTTTTCTTTTTTTTTTCTTTATATAAAAAAGAATTAATTTATCTTTTTATTTGTCTTTATATACTTGTGCTGTATTTGCTGCTGCATTTGCTGCAGTTGCTGCTGTATTTGCTGCTGCTGCTGCTGCATTTGCTGCATCATCTTCCTCTTCTCCTATCTAGATCCTTTTCTTCTTCTCTTTTTCCTCTCTTCTTCTTCCCTTTCTCTCTCTTCTTCCTTATTCTCCTACAACATTTTGCTGCTGCAGCAACAACAACAACAGCAGCAACAGCAGCAGCAGCAGCAGCAGCAGCAACAGCAGCAGAGCAGTAGCAGCAATGGCGTCATCTGTCCTTGAGGTATTGCGTAGTGCTCATGAGGAAGCAGAGCAATTAGAGGAGGTAGCAGCACAGCTGTTGCTGCAGCAGCAGGAGTTAGAGGGTGACGAAGAAGAAGAACAGCAGCAGCAGCAGCAGCAGCAGCAGCAGCAAATAGTATCTTTTTCCTCTAAACCTAAAAAAAAGAGCGAAAAAAAAAGGAGAGAAATATTAAGAATTAAATTAGCATTAAAGGATTGTCTACAAAGAATAAAAGAAATAAATAAAAATATTTTATTTATTTATGAGGATAAGGATCAATTAAAGGTAGAGGAGGCTCTTTTTTTAGGGGGAAAAAGGGGAAAAAAGACCAGCAGCAACAGCAGCAGCAGCAGCAGCAGCAGCAGCAGCAGCAGCAGCAATAATATTGATGTATGGAGTAATTTTTATGATAGATTAAAAGAAATAAGAATTTATTATAAAAATAAACAAATTAATTATAATGATGAACTTTTGTCTCCTTTTCCTGTCTCTCCTCCTAATACACAAGAATTATTACAACAATATTTAGAGGTAATTTATTTATTTATTTATTTATTTATTTATTTATTTATTTTATTTATTTTATTTATTTATTTATTTGTGTCTCCTTTTCTTGTCTCCCCTCCTAATTAATACACAAGAATTATTGCAACAATAGTTAGAGGTATTTATTTATTTATTTGTTTATTTATTTATTTATTTATTTATTTATTTATTTATTTATTTATTTATTATCTCCTGTCTCCTCTCTATCTCCTATCTCCTGTCTCCTCTCTGTCTCCTTTCTGTCTCCTTCTTATTGTCTCCTGTCTGTCTCCTATCTGTGTCCTGTAATATATATATATATATT
>NW_013564508.1:0-7440 GCF_000499605.1 Eimeria maxima | reverse complement strand
TATATATATATATATATATATATATATATATATTGTATATACTATTTGTACAGGCAGTATTATAGGTATTGGCAAATGCGTTTGTGAATGCATGCCTAAAGCCATCAGCTATCTAAGCATAGTTGTCACTTAACTAGAATGGGTCCGACAAGTGTATTTCTTTGCCATTATTCCATCAGCGTGCATTAATTAAAGAAATTAGGATACTCGTCCACAGAGATTCCTATGCCAGATGAACCGGAGTTGGTTGAACAAAAGCAGATGCTGTTGCATGTGCTTAGCAAGTTGGAGTTTTCGAGTTTTGCTTGCCTTTATGGTTGCGGGTGTGAGTGTGTTGACAGTGCATGCTGTTCGTTGGTCTCCAGCTGCTGCTGCCACACTTGCAGCATGCAGGACTTTGCTGTTCATTAGCGGCAATCTGTGGCTTCCTCAAGGCCCTTCAGGCGCAATACCTCCCCAACCTCTACCACAACCGCATGCATGCGGCTCTTGTGGCGCACTTCTCCGTCTTGCTAGCGCGGAGCTCGAACCTCTACGCAACGCTTTCATGTCGTCTTGGAACTCCCGCTGAACTGCTTTTGGCATCCGCCCCTTCCTTGCAAACTGTAGCAGCCGGTGGCTCTTCTGCTCCTCACGCCCACCACAACGGGGCACTCCCCCCTTCAGGGCTCCCCAGCAGCAAGACGTGCAACGACAGCCAGTCACAAGAAGAGACGTTGCTGCTTCCCAGCTGCAGCTTAGGTACTCAAACGGAGGCGCATGCAACTGGAGGACACCGAAGAGCCGTTATAGAGGACGAAATTGTCATTTGCATTGCAGCGCTGGGCCACGACGTCGCACATCCTGGCCTAAACAACGCATTCCTGGTGTCTACAAATCAGTCGCTCGCCCTCGTCTACAACGACAACGCAGTCTTGGAAAATTTCCACGCCTACAAAACGTTTAAAACCCTCTCCGACACCGCCGATATCGACGGAGGCATCCTTAAGGTAACGACGAAGTAGCAGCAATAGTCAAAAACAGTCTCAGCCCCCACGCGGCCTAAAGGCAACAGAAGCAATTGCATCTCTACCAGCTGAGTCAGTTGTTTTTTCGCTTTTTCCACTAACCACAAATAGCTGTTGCTGCTGCCGACGTGCAGCAGAACCACGACCTAAAACCAGGAATCGCCCAAGAGGCAACTGTGGCATATGATGTAGTGATGGTGTTTTGAATAAATGGGTGCGGTGTATGTACAGGTGACGCTATTCGTATCTGTGCTGCACTTCAGGGCTTGTCTGTTTCCGGGTATCGGCAGTTGCGGCGGCAGGTGATTGAGTTGATTCTTTCGACAGATATGGCGCAGCACTTCCCGATTTTGTCCTCTTTTAGGGCCCGAAACGCCTCGCAAACCTTTTCTGTTGCCTCTAACGAAGACGACAAATGGATGTTAGCCAAACTTTTCATCAAAGCAGGAGATATAGGCCACTCCACCTTGGCCTGGGAGCAGCATTACATCTGGGCATGCCGCGTTAACGAGGAGTTCTACACACAAGTAAGTACACAGTGTGACACGAAACAACATTGGTAATGCCTCTCCAAGGTGTATGCGCCTCGGAGTAACTCCGTCGCCCGGAAGCGGCTGGAGTGACTCTCGTTGCCTCCGCCGCTTCCCACTGCTGAAAGGCGGCATTTCCAGGGAAGATAGGAGTTTTTCTTTAGCATAGAAATTAGCTGCCTCAGCTGCCAATGAAAATATATAAGACACTTGAGCAAAACGAATTGTTGTCCCAAGCGACAAGAGGGTAATCCCACTTCAAAGAATGGCGAGCACCTGGAACAGCAAACAGAAACCTCACGACGAATAAAGGCATCTAAGGAGATAGCATGCACATGGAAAGTGGAAAAGAAGATACAAAAGCCTAAAACCACTAGCACACAGGACTTAGCAGTCCACTAATATAAGTGTAAAATTACCACAAGAGTGAAAGCATTAACCCAACGAATGAAGCAAAACGCACAGAGTAAATACGTCCAATGACTGCATGTATGTCTATCGAGGTCAACACACGACACACAAACTGGAAGGCTCACAACACATGAAAAACGCAAACGTGCACAAACATTGCATCCTTTGTTTACAGGGAGACGTGGAGGAACAGTTGGGTTTGGTGATTTCTCCGCTCTGTGACCGCCGCAAGGCAGCCGAAATGCCGGCAGCGCAATGCGGCTTTTTAGAGTACATCGTGCTACCCTTAGTAGTGGAAATAAGATCATGCTTGGAACAGCAACTATCCCAACAGCAGCAGCAGCAAGCCCTGTGTAGTGCAAGTTCTCTTGTGGAGCCTACCTGCACAGGACTGTCTTTGATGGACGGCATCATCGGACACGCTAACTATAATCTCAGGTGTTGGAAAAGTCTAGCGAACACCCCCAGCCCTTCTCCTGCAACAACTCCTACGGATTCCTCTTCTGAGCCTCTTAGAGCTGCCACAGAAAGAGGAAGCAGCCTTACTGGGACAGGGAGGCATGCAGCTGGAGCAGGAACTGTAGTACAGCAAACTCAGTAGTCGGCCCAACACTCTCAGGCCCATGCTTGTAAAAAGCCTCCAGCTAACGGTTCTAGAGGGGAGACATTTCTATCCTCCAAGTGAACCAGCGAAACAGCAACACCAGTTCCTGTTGTTGGTCACTCAATTAGTGCAACTACGGGACGTCGTTCCTGCGTTTGCCTGGAGGATTAGAGTATAGTTACACATCGGATGCACGTATATTCCACTGTCTTTTAAGCAGAATATCTATAGGCATGCTTTGCAAGAAACTCAACGACCAACAGCGACAAAGCACCTGTACGCAAGTATACATTGAAAATGTTTTGCGTATCTGCTCTTTTCATTTTACATTTTACTCTTCAGCGGGGCAGTTTTGTGAGCGATATACCCTAGCGCATTAAATAAGGTTAGCAGTTGCTTGGAGCTCAGGGAGCTAGCCCACTGCTAGCTAAACGGCTAGCTAGTTAGCTGGCGTGCCAGGCTGTAGCACTAAAACAAGGAGGCCTCCACTGGGCCCGGAATAAGGCAAACAAAGCTGTGAATGCCCATCATCCGAGACTAACAGCACCCTTATGCGCTTAAGCACCTGCTGATGCAACGTATTGCTACTGCTGCTGCCCGCCGCCACAGATCCTGCGTTTCTGCTGCAGCTACTGCTGTTGCATGGCTTGCCACTCCCGAGGGAATGCGCGAAAGACAGCACATAGTAGGTACAATATATATAACATACATTGTACTTAGCACAGTACAATAGTAGCCGTATGCATATGCAGATGCTGCATTTTATAAATTTCTGCTCGTCGAAAGGAAAGAGCGGATGAAGTGAAGGAGAAGGACGGGCGGAGGTGAAGGGAGTGTGTCTGTCTGTGGCACTCATGTACACGAGTGGCTTTGTGTATATGTTTGTTATACAAACCGGCTGTCAGTACCAGGTCTTTTCTTCCTTGTCCCAGAAGACGTGATTGTTGGGGTACTCGGGTTGGGGGTAAGGGGGGAGGCGCGCCACCTGGCAAACGGGGTTTTCTTTGCGGTTGAACTCAGAGCGGTAGACGCTTTCGCCTTCAAAAGGAAGAGACTGAGGCACCTCCACCTTCTGAGGGGCTAGTGGCGGTGGCAGTGGCTTGGGGCCAAATTCTTCTCTGTAAGCGCTGGTTCCTCTAAAAGGCAGAGACACAGGAGTTGGTGCTGCAGTAACAGGCATCCGCTCAGGTAGGGGCTTCGCGCAGTAGTCCGACCTGATCAGGAAAGCAAAGCGCCAAAAAGAAAAAAAGGTCAGTGCACAAGAACTGCAAGAAAAACGCAAGTGTGTGCATGCTTGCGACAGAGAAGCAGCGCATCCTGGGCCTCATATACTATGTCAGGTTGTCAGCTATGCATCTTCCAATCCCTCTATTCTCCTTCCCATTACATCATGCATGGCGCCGGTTTCGTTGGTATACCTGTAAGACGAACTGGCCTCGAATGGCAGAGAGGGCTGCAGGTGGATTTCTGCTGGCTTTGTGGGCGGGGGTAAGGGTTTCGGGCCATAATCTGTGCGATACGCTGTTGTCGCTTCGAAAGGAAGCGAAGCGGGCACCGTCACAGTGGAGGCTTTTGGGGGAGGCGGCAGTGGCTTGGGTCCATACTCAGTCCTGTAGCTGCTCTCGCCCTCAAAAGGCAAAGAAGGAGGCAGCGTCACCGGTGCCTGCTGCAGCCTTTCAGAAGAACAAGCAAACGAAGAAAGAGAAAATAGAGACAATAAAGGCAGCAAGCAAGCAACAACAAAGAAGCAAGGAAGGTGACCAGAGCACATACAGCACCAAACAAGCAACAACATACAGTAAAAGCAATGGGGAATCCTCAAAAAGCAGACAAGAACAGTGGTATAACGATACAGTGGCGAAAAGGGGAACATCACTATTGGTCAGAGTGAAAAAGTGAATTCATAGCTCAAGTGCATGTTGTTGATGAAACTCGGTTCGCTACAAGTTGCAACGGAGCTGGCAGTGTGCGTACGGGGTCGGTAGGGGTTTGGGTCCGTATTCCTGTCTGTATACCGAGTTCCCCTCAAATGGCACAGAAGGCCTTGAAGGAATGCATTTGTGCTGGCCGCAAGTACACAGCTCGTCTACACAATAGCCTGGCCGCCGAGATGGGCTGCGAGCCCTGTGCGCCTCGTCCACCTCCGAAAGACGCAGACGGCGAGCGGGAACTTCACCCGGGGCAGCCACTCGGGAACCCACGAGTTTGGTTTCAGGTGCAGGGGAAGGGGAAAAAGAATCAGCACTGCCTTTGGCAGTGAGGTGGTTAGGCACCTGCATCGTTGCCGTTACTACTAACTGCCTTTGTTGACGCAAAGTGGTGTTTTTCTGGCTGTGCAACTGCTATAAAGAAAGATGAAAACGAAGAAAGAAAGAAGTAAAAGGGTGGTTGGGTCCAACGAGGCGGGAGGAAGCAGCGCGACGCTGCAGTCGATGCTGGCTGTGAGAGGCTAGGAGGCCGCCGGGGTGAAGCAGATGCCGCAATACGCCACAACTGAGACTACAACACAAACCAATTTCATCTAATGAGTAAATAGGGGGCTTTTTGGCTTTTAATTTCCACAAGTATTCTCATTAATGGGGCACCAGCGAAACGCCAACTGCCGCGACCGCTTGCTAGCCGCCGCCGACCGAATCGTCCGCGGCTTGCCTGATCTGGCGGCATCGGCGGCTGCAGCGAAAGCGCTCCCTTCATCCGTCGTTCTTTCGGTAGAAGCCCATTTTTCATTCTTATATTTCCGTTCGTCAAAAGTTAATGATGCACATATCCGAGAAAAGGGGCAAAAACCAACAGCTCTATACACCGTGCCTCAAGGCCCGCCGTCCTCCGAGCTCGTGAAGCCGCTCAACGCACGCCCTTCTTTCCTCCCCCCTTAAATGTATACATCAAATAACTAGTGTACAGACAAAAACTTGTGAACTAAATAACTGACCTAGCAGCTCCTCCTTAGTGTCCCAATCCCCAACCGTCCACTTGTTCGCCGCTACAGGCTATCGACCCGCACACTCGAGCCTTGCGACGCGGTGAAACCAGCAGTGTATTAAATTCGAGAGGCGCGAGTGTATCCAATTCAAATCGCAATTTTATTAATATTAAGAAGGCTGCATGATCAAAATCCTTTCAAGCGTCCATTCTGCTTCTGTCTACCAGCCGAACCTCACGGGTCACCTCATTCCCCCACCCACACAGTGAGCTTCTAGCTGCTATGCGCTGTTGGAACGCGGGAAATTAAAACTTATACACTTCAGACGTCTAACACCCTAATCAGAAAGAAGTGTTGAAGTTGCGGCAAACCACTTCAACACACTCCTCAGCTATTGCAGATGCGACAACTACAGTTCCTAATAGTACATTCAAAAATTGAACTACAAACTGGTGCCTGCAGAATGTCGAGTGCACAAAATGCACGGTCCAATAGATTTCCTACGGAAGCGCAACACACCTCGTGTGCTTAGACGGTCAGGTTTGTAAACGTTCCGTTGGCGCTGCAACAAAATTCAGTCTCCCAAAGAGCAGTCCAGAGAAACCAATAATAATAAAATAACTATTACGAATACTATTGTTGAGTCGTTCATTGAAGGGAACTATAGCCAGTCCCTGCACCCCGTCGTTTTGCTAAAGCGAGCCAAGAAGGAAGGGCGGATGCCGTGTGCGGGAAACAAGCAAACGCCCGAACCGGCATACGAACATGCACCTGCATTCATACTGTTCGTGTATAATGTACAAATATGTTATATATAATATTTATATAAATCCGCATACGCGCATATAAGAATACATATTTGTATACCCCTTTCTGCAAGTACGCGTCCAACATTTGCAAATGCCTACATCTCAAAGCAACTAATCCCCCCCCCCCTCCTCTGTTCCTCTCTGAAGCCTTGGCGCACCGTCACCTCCACAGGCGAGAGCGCAAGAGAATGAGGAAATGCGCATCAACTTGAAATTCATTGGGAAGCTGTTGGCAAAGTAGCTCCCAGCAAAACTAGTCCGCCCCTCCTTCAAAATGCTTCAATTCCTGTGTCCCTCGAAGGAAGCTGAGAGGAAATAACGCTGGTGACTCGACGTATGTAAAGAGAGCTCCTCTGTGTAGACATGCTCGTACATGCATGCATGAAAACACGCATCTTCGGATGCATGCAGACACGCTGAGCTGGATGCACGCAGATATGACAGCCAAAGGTTAGTCAGACCTGCTGCGAGCCTGGAGCATCCCCTGCAGATTCCCGCAAATGCAGAACGCAGAGAAGAAAAAGTAACTAGAAGTACCGTATGTCACAACACAAAGGCAACGAAAACCAAACAGAACAGACACACATACACAGCAAAAATCAGAGTACAGCAAATGCCATCATGCATTCGCTTCCATCGAGATCCCCCACTTTCTAGTACGCATGCATACACATGTAAGTAAAATATGCAACCTATTCGTCACATGCACATAGAAATCACGTAATAACAAAACCAGCCAACCCATGTAAGCATATTTACACACCCACGCTTCTAGCAAGGATTGACAATCTAGCAAGGACTGGAAATGGAAGACCAACATCAATATGCAGTGTGTTTGCAATATCAGTCCCCTTAGTTAATGGAAATAGGAACTGATCTGTCTATCAAAACAGAAAGAATATTGACGGTTTGAACGTTGGAAAAGAAAGAATGAGAATGACTAACTTGTTCATGCCTACCCGCTGCAGTAGACTGAGACCTTGACGATGCGCCTGTTGTGCAGCTCTCAGTGCCGCTCTCCGCTTCTCCCCCTTCTGGCCCGCAGCAGCCACTGATGGGGGAAGCGCAGATGGGAGCTTTGCAGTTGGGGCAAACGGCATTCCGCAGCAGCCAAATGTCGATACAGCTGAGCATAATGCATATATATATATATATA
>NW_013564507.1:5000-6614 GCF_000499605.1 Eimeria maxima | reverse complement strand
TTAATTAATTTATTAATTAATATTCTTATAGTAGTGCCTATGCACTACAGCAGCAGCAGCAGCAGCAGCAACTGCTGCTGCTGTTGCTGCTGCTGCTGCTGCTACTATTAATATGTCTTTACAGGCAGATCTATTTAATTAAATTAATTAATTAATTAATTTAAATATTTAATTTATTTCTTTTTTATTTCTTTTTTATTTTCTTCTCTTTTTTTTTTCTTCTTTGTTGCAACTAATTGAGGTGTATATACACCTCAACATTCTCTATAATATATTTTCCTTTTTTTTATTTTATTTTTTTATTTTTTTATTTTATTTTATTTAATTAATTAATTAAATTTATTGTTATTTATTTATTGTCTTTTTATGATGGAGAAACCCTTAATACCTGCCTGGTTAAGGCAAAGTGCTTCCTTAGGCAGCAGCAGCAACAGCAGCAACAGCAGCAGCAACAGCAGCAGCAGTAATAGTAATAGTAGTATAAATAGATCATTAAATAGCCCTTTATTAAATAAAATAAATAAAAAAGAAATAAATAAAATAAATAAAGAAGAAAAAGAAGAAATAAATAAAAATATAAATAAAGAAAAAGAAGAAATAAATAATACTTTTTTTCTTTCTCTTTTCTCTGATGAACAACTTATACAATTATTGGGGTGTACAGACACCTCAACTATAAATATTAATTCTCCTTCTTTTTCTTCTTTTTCTTCTTCTTCTTTTCCTCCTTTTCCTCCCCCTCCTCCTTCTTCTTTTTCTTCTTCTTTTTCCCCTATAAAGGATAATATAATAAATAATAAACAAAATATAAATAAACAAATAAATAAGCAACAGCAATGCATACATAATCAATATTCACACTATGGTGTACGTACAACTCCCCCTGCTGCTGCTGCTGGTGCTGCTGGTGTAGCGATAACTGCTGCTCCTACTGCTGCTGCACCTACTGCTCCTCCTGCTGCTCCTCCTGCAGCACTCCCTATAGCACTTGCTGCTTCTCCTACTGTTACGCCTGCTGCTGCTCCTGCTGCTGGTCCTGCTGCTGCTCCTGCTGCTGCTCTTCTCTCTACAGCAGTAACAACGCCTGCTGCTCCTGCTCCTGCTGCTGCTGTTTGTCCTCAAGTTGCTGCTGGAGGGTTGGGGTGTACGTACACCTCAACCCCACAAATATTTTCTTCTTTATTCCCTCCTCCCTTGCCTACTACATCTACGCAACCCTGCTGCTGCTGCTGTAGGACAGCAGCAGCTGCAGCAAGAGCAGCAGCAACAGCTTCTGTACCGTACTACAGCAGCAGCAACAGCAACAGCAATAGCAGCAGCAGCAGCAACAATGCTGCTGCAAATAGCAGCAAACTGTGCACAATGTCTCCTTTGCAATTGTCTCCTCTAACTAGTTTATCGCAGCAGCAGCAGCAGCAGCAGCAGCAGCAGCAGCAGCAGCAACAGCAGCAGCAGCTGCAGAAGCAGGAAGAAAAAAAGCTGAGTAGCAGCAAAGAGCAGCAAATAAAAGAGAGCTGCCTAGACACCCCAACTACCGTGTCTCCTTTATCTGTCCCTTCTCCTTGCGGTGTATCTACAGCTAAGGAGGAGACAAATAAAGAAAAAAAAATAAAT